>NC_081408.1:405819388-406119388 GCF_030272615.1 Cryptomeria japonica
CCTCAAAAGTCAATACATTATTCAGAATCAAAAGAAACTCAAAACACTCTGTAACTTTATTTCTAAATCTTCTGCTCTTTTTCTTCTCTTTTCTTTCTAACCTCTGAAAAGAGACAAAGACCCTTATTTAAAAGAAAACAACTACTTCCTACAACATAGATCATGTCGATGAGAAGAGGTGGATAATATTCATGAAGGGAAATAGTTGGAGTTAAGCCACTGATAATGTGGATCTAAACCAAACCACAGTCATAACATAGTGTGGCGGTATTTACAATACTAATGCCCACTTGAGTCAGACATCAATGAGTATTGCACGCCTACTTCTCCTCTGTTGTTCCTTATTCTCATCATCTTCTCCACTAATTTGATCTTTCAATCACCTCCTTGAATATCTCCTACTGTAATTGGCGTAACAAGAGAGCTTTCACCGCAACATCTTATTTATTTCTGCAATTCAAAAAAAAGAACATACAAGCACATAAACATCTATTTTAATTAATCATAACATCTATTAATTTCACACATGATATTGCCTAAGACAATCCACATGGCAACAAAAATGAATCACATGGCTGCAGGAACAATTGGCAAAGACAAAACATGATTTAACGGGTTCAGCTTAACATCTAAAATGTATATAGTCAACTTTTAATACATCATCACTATCTCATCATATAAATCAAAACATGAGAACAACTCATTAGATCCTATAGTAATTCTCTCTCTCTCTCTCTCTCTCTCTCTCTCTCTCTCTCTCTCCCTTTTTCTCCCCGAAGCTCTATAATTATCTCTCTCCCTTTCACTCTCCCTCTCCCCTACTCTCTACTTCTCTCTAAATCACTCTCTCCTCTCTCCCCAAGCTTTACACTTATCCCTCTACCTCTCTCTCATTCTTCACTCACCATTGTCTATCTATCCTCTCCCTCTCTTTATAGATACCACACACACACACACTCTACTTAGTTCTATCTCCTCTCTCCCTCTCTCTACATACCTCTTCCTCTCCACTTCTCTCTCTCTCTCTCTCTCTCTACTTATCTCTATCTCCCCTCCCCCTCTCTACAAACCTCTGCCTCTCCCTCCCTCTTTACCTTACCACTTCTCTCTATATCCCCCCCATCTCTCTTTCAGTCCCTACACTATTTATCTACATACCTCTTTGTCCCTATATCCCTCCCTCTCTTAATCCCCCCCCCTCTCTCTCTCTCACACACACACACACACACACACACACACACACACACACACACACACACACACACACACACCTCTCAATCTAATTAAATATCTACTTATCTCTATCTCTCCTTCTCAATCTATCCTAAACCTTATTCCCTCAATCATAGACATTATAACCTTGACCCTATAACTTATACCTTCAATTGTAAACCCTATACTCATGACTCTATACCCAATACCTTCAACCCTAAACCTTATACCTTACACCCTTAATTGTAAATCAAATACCCTCAACCCTAACCCTACACCCTCAACCCTATACTTGTACCCTTAACCCTAAACCCTACACCATCATCCATATACCCTCAATTGTAAACCTCAACCCTATACCATATACCCTCAGATGTAAACCCAATACCCTCAACACTAAACCCTACACCTTCAACCCTAAACAGTATACTGTCAACCCTAAACACTAGACCCTTAGCCCTATACTCTCAACTGTAAACCCTAAACCCTATACACTATACCCTTAACCCTAAACCCTAACCTCCCACATCATATCCTCCTTCAACAACATATTATCCATCATGCCATCTACCTAGCTAATATATTCCTATAAATCATTTTGTTCCTCAACCACCATCACACCAACAATAATAATCCCACTAATAAATATAATTCAACCCACCTATCAACAACCGCCATAATACACCAACCTTTTTCACCCTCCAAATCCAACTTGTAGGATTTCCTTCACCCAAATCGAAAGAAATGAAAGATATACTTAATGGGTTACAAACATTAACCTTACACAAAATGAAGATATAGAAGTTTCAATAGTAATGGTAACTTTCCTCACAATTTTTAAATCCCTAAATTTAACAAATACAAGTGAAAGGGAGATCCCCAAGATCAAGTAAGGAGTTTTTCATGGCATGCTAGGGGATTTTTAATAAAGATCGATACCTATTGATACTCTTTCCTTAAAGCTTGGGAAAACAATCTCTTGAATGATTGTTACATCTACCTCAAGGATCCATTACTTATTTTACTAACATGGTTGTGAAATTCATAACCCATTTCTCATACAATGTTGAACACAAATTCACGATTGTTGATCTTTGTAATACCAAACAACATAATGGTGAGAATTTTTCCACCTTCCTTTAATGAGGGAGAAGTATTCCAAGTTTATTTTCTTGTCCCATTCTAGAAAAACCAACTCATTGATTTATTTTTATCATAAACCTTAATAAGGGAATGGTCTTTAACTTATTGGTCCATTATGTATGAACTTTTGATGAAATAATTTTTTTTTGATCGATAACCAGGATAATATATTGCTTAAAATAGGAAAGATTTACATCCAAAATGCTGATAAACAATCTACACAAAATGGGGTCTCACCCCTACAAAACCATCAGAACCCGAATACGACAATAGACCTACATGACCATTCTTTGCAACAAAATTTCAACCCTACATACTCAAGCCCAAAAAAACCCGACAGTCCCAAAAGACTTGCCTACCTAAACCTGTTGGCAAATGCACACTCCAATGAGACATTGTAGGTGATTGAAGGTTTTTTCATTGATGACAACCTTACAATCCTATTACATCGGCAAGGCAATCCACCGGCACCAGCAAAGTCAGATTCTACACCGGCACACAGACCATTGGCACCGACAGTGAAAGGAAGCATACCAACACAGAAGCCGACAAGAATTTTTGATTGTAATTTATTTATTTTATTATTGTAAAATCATTGTAAGCCGACTTGGCAAATTGTAAAATGACTCATATATATAAGAGATCATTGTAGAACAATTAAGTATGCATGGAGGAATGTAATTAGGCAAAATAAGGCAAACCTATTATGCGAATTATAGGTTAAGGGTTTATGTAAGAAGCAAAGCTATAAACCGGTACTGGATCTGGCATAGTAGATGCTATTTTGAAGCAGTACAAGACATTGGATTTATATAATCCATTTTGTAAGTCAGTGAGACTTCCCATTTTGTAATTGAGCAGTGAGCTCTAGGCACTTGGCCTTCCTGCATGTGCAGGCCCCTCTTGTAGCAGTAATATTCTCTTATTGGCCAGTAAGTGAATATTGTGGGTCACAAATCCCACCGAGGTTTTTTCCACACTGGGTTTCCTCATTAAACTACTATGTTATGGTGTATTTTTCATGTGGTTGCTATTATCTTTATTCATTGCATTATTTCTTGTTTACCGGTATATAGTATTAATATGCTTTACATGCTTTAAGTCAAGAAAATCAATACACCGGTTAGATACTGATTCACCCCCCCCCCCCTCTCAGTATCTGTGGGAATCCTAACAAAACCTACCCAAGGCCTCTTCCCTTGAGAATTTTGGAATACCCCGGCTGGGCCCTGCTTCATGCATCTCTCTCCCTCCATCTGGCAATGTTCTTGGCCTGCCACCACGTAGCGAACCATGCTCCACCACCTTCACGTGCTTCCGTGGAATCTGGTGGCGGATCATAGGCCTCCCATCCTTATCCAGAGGTGCTTCAGACCAAATTGGGGTCATCTTCCCATGAATATTCACTCTCTCAGTCGGCCCCAACCCATGCACAAACTGCACAACCTCCCTCCAACCATCCCTTGCATTCTCCAGCTGAGTTTCAACAGGTTGAGATGCCGACCAAATTACAAAAGGCTGCAACTCCCCCAATTCTACGCCAATCCTCTGCCACGACTCTTCCACCATCTTCAACCCTTAACCAACAACAACTCGAGCCACCACATCATTCAGTCCTCCTACCCATTTGGGCTGCAACACCAAAGAAGCAACCTGTTGCACCTCCTCCATTGACATTCCCACCGACAAAGCCAAAGCAACGAACAACGACAAAATGCCGAGGTTAGTTCGAGGCCAGCAGTCAGATACCAGAAATTCCTCCCCAAAAATCAACTGCACAACCCTCCAAAAATCCTCCCCATCCACCCTGAAGACATTCATCAGCGTGTTGCTTGAAATCAGGCCACGAAATGCTGGCATTTGACCGTCAGTTATCAATGAAAAATTTGCCTCCATGTTGCCTTGCCTCTTCACCAAAACCTGCACAATCAACCAACACCAAAACCAAAAACAACGAGATGTCAGGGAACCAAAATCCAAGGCCTTAAAAAAGCCGCCTCCATCACATGACATGATTGCTCCACACGAATCGCATCAAACCACACATAATCACCAGGCCAACTCACCGATTGCCGCCATCATCACTCCATCGCCGCTTAGGCCACTTGCACCAACATCATGGATCACAATCCACGAAGGCCATTACTTCCCACAAGGCCAATATCAACATCAACCACTTCAAAATCAATTCGGGTTAACTTCCCTAAGATTAAGCAATTCAACCAAGATCATGAGCACTAACATATCGAAAGTCCTCGAATAATCTAAAATTGTTTTCCAATGAGCCATTCGCTCCCACATTTGAAAGCTTGTCAACCTCCACATTTGCTTCCCTGAGAACATAAGTCACCTTATAGTCTTTAAACCCACACAGAAGAAGTTTCATTCTTTGAACGTGTTTGTCTAATTGCCACACCTCCATTCGGCCTCTAACTATCCTGTTCACACAATCTGAGAGTCTCCCTCTAGATGGAGTTTCTTCACTCCCATTTTCTTGGTCATGAGAATAGCCTCTAAAGCCACTTGGCATTCAGCCTTGTTGTTCGATCCATCCATCAATCTTTTAGCTCCTATGGCTAGTATGTTGCCACAATCATCCTGGGCTATTACCCCAGCTCCATAAACCCTTGGATTTCCCCTTGAAGCGCCACCAAAATTTACCTTAGTCCAACCCTTATCTGGCGGGTCCCACACCTGTCTTCCTTCACCCA
The DNA here is from genome assembly GCF_030272615.1 of Cryptomeria japonica. NCBI lineage: Eukaryota > Viridiplantae > Streptophyta > Pinopsida > Cupressales > Cupressaceae > Cryptomeria > Cryptomeria japonica. The sequence continues at coordinate 405,824,455 of NC_081408.1, forward strand.
TCCTCTGAGGATTAACCCTCAAAAGCCCATTAGTAGGCCTAAATTTAATCAAAGGCCAATTCATCAAAACTCCAGCATCAAACTGAGTGAAAGGAGACTCTGTTAAGTTCATTTGGGAAGCAACATTGTTGATTAGTTTTAAGATTGCCTTCTCCAACCTTATCAGAAAGCAATCCCCTTTTTCTGCTCTATCTTCAAACACTCTTTGGTTCCGTTCTTTCCAGAGTTCCCATAACATAGTAGAAGGCAAAATCTTCCAAATGGCAGCAAAGATTGAAGAGTTTCCCAAAACAGGACGATTCCAGCCAATCACTCAAATTCCCTACCATTGGACCCTTCCAATTCAGTCTCTGTAACCCAAAAAACCAAGCTTCCTGGGCAAAATCACAGTTTAGCAGAAAATGGTCCACATCTTCCTTCGCCTTTTCACAGAGCACATAATGGAAAGGACCTGCAAACCCCATTTTTTTGAGTCGGTCTCCAGAAAGAATCCGCCTTTTCCCAGCTAACCAAGTAAAGGCACCCGCCTTCAGTAGGCACACATTGTTCCCACATAGCTTAGCTTCCCATTCCTTCCTCCTGCCTTCAATCTCCAAAAGAGAAAGCCCCACCTTAACAGAGTAACTGCCACTCTTGGCACCACACCAAACTATCTCATCCTCCTCTCTAGAGCATGAAACCTCTCTACTATCCAAGATCTTCCTTAACAACCCTTCCTCCACCCCCCCCCAAGTTTAATTCACGGGGATCCTTCCAGTTCCAACACTGGCCCAACGCCGACATTTCTGGCATAAGAAAATCACACACCTTTGAGCCTTAAACCTGAGCAGTCTTTGCCATTATTTGTTGGGATTCCTGAGACTCTAGAGAAGGACGCCCATCCCAGGAATCCTGCCAGAAGCATGCCTTTCGCCCATCTCCAATCCGCCAAGAAAGATGATTCATAATCAAGCTCCTGCAACTCACCAGAAAATTCCACAAAGTTGATCCTCTCGTGGGGTCTTCAACCATTAGGATCCTATCCTTTCCCCCACTGTCCAAATACTTAGCTTGTAAAATTCAGACCCATCTCTACACCGGCTTACTGTACATTTGCCAAACTAACTTGGCCCCCATTGCCTCATTGATAAGTTTCCAATCGTGGAGCCCCACACCACCTCCTCCTTTGGGTTTGCAAACTTTGTCCCAGGCCATAAGCGGGATTTTGTCCTGCTCCTGATTTCCATTCCACAAAAACTTTCTCATCTTCTTCTGCATATTTTTAATGACCGTGCCTGGGAGTTTAAAACAGGCCATTGGGAAAATAGGCATAGTCGATACAATTGTCTTCAACATTAGAAGACGATCAACCAACGATAGCCACTTACTTTTCCACCCCTCCATCTTTCCTTTGCAGCCATCTAACAAATCTTTCCAAATATCTGTCCTACCAGCTCTAGCAAAGAGCGGCAAACCAAGGAATTTCCCAGGAAGCTGACCAATCTTAATCCCAAATAATCTGGCAATCGCTCTTTGAGACCCAACTTCAGTGTGGAAGAAGAAGATCTCAGATTTAGCCCAATTAATTTCCTGGCTAGTAGCCCCACTAAAACTGTCCAACACTTTCTTCATCACCGATGCTTCATGCATTAAGGCCACTCCAAAGAGACAAGTATCATCAGCAAAATGAGAGTGCGTTGTGGAGACTCCACAACGTGCTATCTCGATGCCTTTCCACATCCCCTGCGAACGCTTTCAAGCAATCGAATGACCAATAACTTCTGCCATTAAAATAAAGAGAAAGGGGGATAATGAGTCCCCTTGTCGGATACCCTGTGAGGTGGGAAAGAAACCTTGGGGACTGCCATTGACTAAAACTGAGGCTGAAAATTGCATAATCATACTGGAAATCCACTTAATCCAAGCCTTACAAAACCCAAACTTTACTAACACCTCCACCAGGAAAGACCTATCCACTCTATCATAGGCTTTTAGAATATCTAACTTTAGGATCGTTCTTCTCTGCCTACTCTTCATGGCCGAATGGATCGCCTCATTGGCCACAATAACCCCATCCACAATGTTCCTCCCTGGGGTAAAACTGCTCTGTTCACAAGAAATCAGCTTATCTAAAATCAATTTGAGCCTGTTAGCAACAACTTTTGTTATGATTTTGTAGATGGTATTGCACAAAGAAATTGGTCGAAACTCCTCAAACCCTTCCGGCTTGGCTTTCTTAGGAATAAGCGCCACTAGATTACAGTTGAATTCCTTCAAAATAAAACCCCTTGACCTTGACTCTTTAACCACTCCTAACAACTCCCCAACAAGCAAATCCCAAAAGAACTAGAAAAAGAAAGCCTGAAACCCATCTAGGCCTGGAGCTTTCTCCTTACCTAACCCAAAAACAACAGTTTTCACTTCCTTCAAAGAGATAGGTTCCTCAAGAATCCTATTGTCATCCTTAGACACTAAGGGAGGAATTAACTCCAAAAGCTCGGCCTACAAGCTCGCCTGACCAGCCTCGTTCCTCTTCCAAAGATTTCCAAAGAAATCCACCACCTCCTTACTAATGCGATCTGGGTCCTCCGTTGAAGTTCCATCTACTAGCCGCAGGGAGAGGATTCTATTGAGTCTCCTCCTTTCCTTCACCGAACTATGAAATTTTTTGGTGTTTCTATCACCGACTTTAAGCCAGTTCTCGCACGATTTTTGTTTCTAGTAAATCTCCTCCCTTTGAAAAACTTCCCCATATCTACTAAGAAGATCTTTCTCCATGAGATAATCCACTTCATCCATCCCTTCAGCCAAGACTTTTGCATTCAAAGCCCTCAAATCCCCCTCAATCCTTCTCTTTTCATCGAAGATATTGCCAAACACCTCCCTGTTCCATGATTTTAGTTTTTGTTTTACATAACTGAGATTCTTGAAGAACTGAAAGGACAAGAAGCCATCCACCACCGGGGCCTCCTTCCACCAGCCAACCACCTGATCTCTAAAACCCGAGTCCCTTAACCACAGCTTTTCCACCTTAAAAGGACACTAGAGCGGAACTTCATCTTTTTGCACAACCAAAGAGACCAGGAAGTGATCCGAACCTGAAATTGCTAAGACTTCTGCCTCAAAGACCAAGGGGGGCCAAGTTCCAATCCCCTGCAAGAAAGAACCTATCTAGTTTCTTAGCAATATTGGAAAAGCCCCGACTTTTGTTCGTCCAAGTAAATCTCCCTCCTTTTGCAACAACTTCAAAGAGGGCATTAGAGTTCACAGATGTCTGAAAGTCCGATTGCGACCTGCACATCCTTCTCACCCCACCACGCTTTTCTAAGAAAGAAAGAGTGGCGTTGAAGTCCCCAGCAACAATAGCTAAGGTTGGCCTCACCTCTTCTAAAAGCTTGGAAATATCCTCCCATAATCGACACTTCTCCACAGCCAAAGTGGGACCATAGACATTGATAAGAAAACAAGAAAAGTTCATGATCTTCGAATTCACCTTTACCATCTGGCAATGTTTAGAGCATTAGATAGCATCCACCTGAACAACCAATGGATTCCACAAAATGCTAAGCCCTCCAGAAGCCCCTTTTGATTCCACAAAGAAACCAGACCACCTCTGTCTTACACCAAAAACTCTAGCTGCATCCTCTCTACCAATTTTGTTTCCTGAATGCAAATAACTTCCGGCTTAGCCTGATCAAAACCTCTTTTGATCATACATCTCTTATTTAGGGGCATTGCAGCCCCTGACATTCCATGTAAGGAACTTCATTGTTGTCCAGGAGAGAACAAGTCTCTCCTGGATCTAAGCAGTCTTGTCTGACCCTTCATGTTTCTTGCTTCCTCAAGCAACTTCTGCCTGTTTTTCCTTCCTCTCAAATTCCCTTTGGACTTAGAGGGATTTGTTTTGGTCGGTTTAATGGTCCTAACCTCTGTCTCTCCTATCTCAGCAGACAACCCTAATGAATCATCGCTCAACCCATCCTCCTCATCAGACTCCAACTCTGTTGAAAAGCCATTATCCACCTTCCCTGGGGACATGTGAATGTCTTTGAAGCTGATTGCCTTTCCCTCTGAACTTCCTACTATGTCGTTTGAAAACTATTTTACTAGAGGTTTGACATTCAATCCCTTCTCCAGGCCCTCCAGCCCAGACTCAGAAGTAGAGGAAAACCTGTGCCGAGAGGGGATCCCCCTGCCAACTGCACATTCATGAATACAAAGCTCCTGATCAGCCTCCGCTATCGCTCCATCTATGTGGAGGCAAGCATCCCCACACCCTTCGCTAAAAGCTTATCGCGCATGATCCCCAGTTGTACTTCCTAACAAAATTTGAGGGCGGTCCACATAAATCTCTCCCAACAAAACGTTCACAACCGCAACGACCTTATCTCCAGTTGGACCAGAGACCATCTGCAACACTTCCTAAGCAGTGCAAGAATCCAAAAGCACTTTCATCCCACCTAAATCTTCAAGATTCCCAACCATGGAAATGACCGGATCAGAGCTCAGGTTGGCGTCTGTGTGACCTGAAAGCTGCTTAGTCACCTCTGACCTAGCTAACAACTGCTCCTCCAAAGCTCAATCTGCCCTTCCCTTCCCCTTTTGTCCTGCCTTGCAATCAAGGTCCTCATGTCCCCATTCTTTGTAGGACTTGCACTTTACCATGATTTCTTCAACTGCGATCTCTTGACTCCATAGACCCTCAGGCGATCTAATCTCAACGCTCTTCGGGAGCCCAAGGTGTGGCTTCCACATGACACAGATTCAGGCATACATGCATGAATTTAGCTTGTCAACCGCTTCATCCAACTTGATGAATCTCCCTAGCTTATCACCAATACTCTTAAAAACTACCTCCTTCCAGTATTCATGCGGGAGATTGTAAAGTTTGATCCAAATAGGAATTTCCTCTACAATGGCTTGTCGAGGATCAAAATTTGGGATCCAGTCCTTTATGTAGAACCCTACTCCCATCATCAAAAACAGCTCGAAGTTCATCAACGCAGTCTTCTCCTTAGTTGTCCCAGCTATGATAAGGAAAAATCCGTTTGTTAGGGTTTTGATCTCAAAGTGGCTCCCCCATTCTTCGTCAACCCAGTTCCTAACTTGAGGGAAAGTTAGCCAATCCCCTCCCCACTTCATGAAGAAAGCTCTGTCTCACAAGACTTGAACCGATTCCTTCCAAGCCTCCGAGTCAACGCAAATACTGACTGTTCTCTTATTGGACGTTGTCGGAATCTCACCATTGGTGAAGTTATCCAGAGGTGCCGAAAATTTCTTCCTCAATCTATCTTCCATTTGCTGCTTACTCCACTGCGGGTAGTTCAGAAATCTCGAATACCCCCATTTGGTTTTGTTATGCTCAAAAGGGGATCTGGTTTTACCAAAACTAGCTCCTCCACTCTTCCTACGGTCTGTGTCCTACCACTGCCACTAGTTTGAACGCAGTGGGCGCCATGGCCTTTGATTATCCATACACCTGGGGCCATTCTCCCATCTGCGCGATCAAAAATCGCCTCCGCCTGAAAACCCTAGCTTCCTCCTGTGCTCCATATAAAATTGAGGTTTTTTAAATTTTATAGTTTGAACCAAGGATGTAGGCTCTATAAGCAAGAAGCCCCACCATTTCTCCAAGGTTCTCCCCATGGTAAAGCATGCTCCATTGTTAACATGGTAGAGATGAACCCGCGGGGGTTTGAACCTAGGTTGTAGGCACTATAGGCAAGAAGCCCCACCATTTCACCAAAGGGTCATCCCCCACTTTTGATGAAATAATTGAGAAAAGGGGGCCACCATAGAAAATCTATCATTACTAAAGGTAAGATCAAAATTTATACAAAGAAAATTATTATTTAGAATTCACATGCACCTCAATGCGAGGCTGAAATATAATTGAAAAAATTGTATACACATGTAAATTCCCTTTTAGTTTGGACTATTTTTCACAGAATAACTTAATATAATTACATATTGACAATGACAAACTCTGTTCAAAGTTGGGCCCATTCCCCAATTCTTCACCTCATATTATTTTTACATACTTCCACACAATTTACTAATTATATTATTATACCTATACCAAATTAAAATTTTAGATTAAAATTTAAAAGTTATTATCAAAACAATAGACAATCATCTATCAACCATTATAATCAACTAAATAATTATATTTATATTTATTTCTAAAATATAATTTTTTAATTACATAATCAATCATAATTCTAAATTAAATTACTAAATAAATTTATTCACTAAAATTAATAAAAGTATTTTTTACTTTTGCTCAAATTTATTTGATAACCCCATACATTTTTATAACAATTTGTTATTTAAACTTGTGATTTAAATACTAAGACATATTTTATTGTAAATAAAATTTTATATATATGATAAATATTTTTAAAATTTTAATTATAATACTTATATACGGTTATACAACTATAAATTTAGGCCCGACTTGTATAAAAATATGTAGACATTACAACTTTATATATTGGAAGGTAGGCAAACAAAATCACCTTTTCTAATATGTACTCGTGGAAATCACGTTGTCATCAGACGTACATATGATGACTTGACTGACTTTTGTTTACTCCACTTAAAAAAGGATTATAAGGTAGGAATAAATGGAATTTGCAAGCATTTCTTCTTTCCTACCAAATAACTCTCCACACCATGCATTCATCTAGAAGGCTATGAAGTCAAACATTTTCTAATTTATGAAATAAAATAGAAAGAGTCAAACATTCTTTAGTCAATTTACTTTTTAAATTCTTGGTCTCTTTAAAATAAATTTATAGGATGGTAGGTTTACTTATTTTAATATTTTAAATTCTTCATCTTTTATTATTAATTTTGATAATGGGTTAATTTTTTAAATCAATTTTATAGACAATTTGTTGTAAAAATATTTATTTTGTTCAAAAATTATTCTAAGTTTCACATTCAAGAATAAAGTGTTCATCTAATTTTTCATTCCAAAATTTTCAATGATATACCTTAAAGTAATGTCATGATTTATTGATGTGGATTTTGACATGCCAACATGTTACAAACCTACTTTAATATTGTAAGTTCTTTATCTTTTATTATTAATTTTGATAATGGGTTAATTTTTTAAATCAATTTTATAAACAATTTGTTGTACAAATATTTATATGATTTGTTTAAAAATTATTCTAAGTTTCACATTCAAGAATAAAGTGTTCATCTAATTTTTCATTCCAAAATTTTCAGTGATATACCTTAAAGTAATGCCATGATTTATTGATGTGGATTTTGACATGCCAATGTGTTGTAACAAATATTATTCCCCTACCTAATAGGTGTAAGCCACAATAGTCTTCTATATGCATTTACTAGTTAAACAAATAATAACTCAGTAGGTGAGTAGCTTGGTTGTCCTATTTAAGGGACTTTCAGTGGAATTCCAATGTTAAATCACTAACCACACACTATTGTAGTCATGAAATGATTTGTGCATAGCTCATAAGAACACTACTTCCATATAATCTTGATAAACATTAAACCCTACACTAACCCAATTCTAACATATATGACCAAAACTACAGAATAAAAGTGAGAAAGAAAAGGGTTAGAATGACCATAGGAAGTCTTGATCTCTAACAAAATAAACAAAATTCTATGAGTAGACAAAATTTATTCAAGGTGCTTTCTACCAAGATTAAATTGAATGTTGTTGATTGCCAACGATATTAGATTCTAGAATATAAGGATATCCTCTTTCTTTTTCATTTGTATTTTGACATTAGTTATGTGGTTGAGCATTGTCTACATTCTAAAAGAATCTTATTTGGCCTCTTGGTGGCATTATTTTCATCCTAAAGAATTCAACATTCCTTTGATGAATTTGTAACTTGAATCTTCTACATTTGAGACTCTTTCATTTGAACCTATGGTAACTATTCCTATTGCCTTGATCTTTGCTAAGGATTCTCAAGTTGTACTTGTATGCCAGAAATGTGGTCTTCAACCTACAAGAAGAAAAACACTTCAAACACACCAATGAAGCATTGCATTAGAGTTAGAAAATCATAAACAAGTTAGTGAATTTAAAACTCCTAAAATCGCCTCATTGTCCTCTATCACTAAAGATCTTCAAGATTCAAGGTGGCCCTCACTTGGAAGAGCACTTGATCTCTTAGATGACAACCTAGAGAATGAGATTTTAGTGATGTGCTAAGATCAAAATGGATGCAACTAAGATCTTAGCTAAGATGAGATGATGGATGAAGATAGCATGCAAAATGCAAGACTAGATGATTAAGATGTTAAATGTATTCCAAATTGAAGATTAGATGATGCTAGATGAGTCAATTAAACTAGATGAGTATAAAATAATATGAGATGATATGCAATTAACTAGGTGATATGCTAAAATGAAGCTAAAACGCTAATGCTAATTCTAAATGGCTTGGATGCTTGAAGATGGCATGAATGCTTGAAGATGACAAGATGAGCTACTTAACTTCCAAAAATGATTATAATTTAGATGCACAAGATTGAGATATGAATTGAAGGAGAAATGGGCTCTATTTATAGAAGAATTGGAGAATTGGATGGCCAAGATAGAATTGGCTTAAGGAGGGTCAAGATTGAAAGTTATTGTATGCAGGAAAAGCGGGTCGATAGAACTCAAAATGTGAAAAACGGAGCTCTAGGGAGCCTTGCTCACACACCCACAAGACTTCTTGGTGCAAGCTATGGAGTCATGAAGTATAACTCAGCTTCCCAAGGATGGTTCCATGGTTCTCTATCTTGCACGGTCCCTCAAACCAATGTTTTTTCTCTCAGATCACTGAGCAAAATGGTTTAGGGATGGAAAATGCAAGAACGAGGGATGCTTTAATTGATTTTAATATGAGATGCCTCCTAAGCTATGCATGATGCTACAAATGCAATAAACTAGCTATAAGATGACAAGGTTAGAAAACAAGACTATCCTAGCATACTATATTAGTTTATGATTTAAGCTAAATGATAAGGAACATACTCTAAAATTGCATATTTAGATTAATTCCTATTTAAAAGAGGCTAAATGATGAGCATACAAAATATGAAAGCTTAAATGGATTTGAGTATAAGTATGATGCTAAAGACTTGGATGATCTGAAAATGGAGGATGGAGAGCTCTATTTATAGCAAAAATAGGGTAATGGATGGCCAGGATTGAAAGAGGCAATCAAGGGCTAAGTTTGAAAGTTGGGAATCCATGTTTGCAATTGGCACCAATGAAATGGTGACAATTGTCAACATAAGACTGGGTTGAGAGGAGAGGTAGGAAGCATTAAATGCTTGAGAAGACCTCATGGTTAACCTAGGGGTTAAATGTTAAGGTTAAGTTAGAGTTATCCATTGGATAAAGCTTTTACCCAAAGGATAAACTCTTGTGCAAAGGTTTAAGGATAACCATGGTCAAAGCAATAAATGCTTGATGAGACCCTTGGGTTACATGGAGGTTGAGTTTATAGAAATTATTTAACCATGTAAGAAGGTTGAGTTAACCTTTAATGGTTATGAAGGCTTTGGGGATAACTTTGTAAGAGTCCTTCCAAATTTGGGGGCATTCAACAAGTTAGCTTGTTGAATGGATAAAGACTTTAATGCATTTTGAAGACTTTGCTCCAAATTTGACAAGTGACCTCCTCAAATTTAGGGAAAAGAGATAATGGATTGGTTTGGATTAATTAATTAGGTCTAGAAGAATCTAGAAGAAGTTAGAAAGAGGGTCAGGATGCAAGTGGGAGGTGTAGGATTTTGCAAGTGGGTGAGGGAAAATAGGTTTTAATTGAATTTAATTCAATTTGATTGCAATTAAATAAATTAGATTTATTTAATTTAGGATAACTATTTTAATTAAATTTGAATTTAATTAAAAAGTGGACAGGGGCTTTAATTGAATAAAATGAATTTATCCTATTAAATGGGTATAGTGAATTTAATTGAGCAATTTACTTAATTAAATAGAGGAATGCGGGTAATTTAATTAAATTGGATTTAATTAAACAGAGAAATAAACATAAAATATTCATTTAGGAATATGGTCATTTTTATACGTCTACATTTTGCCCCTCTTTGAAGTGACGTGTGTGCACATGTTATTTCAAAGAAAATGATGTGTCGTTGCGATTTTATGATTGATGTCATTTTTATGAATTTCATGTTGTGCCCCAGATTTGATGTGTGATGCCTCAGATTTGATGTGTGATGCCCCAAATTTGATGTGTGATGCCCCAGATTCGATAAACGATGGTGATAATGCCCCCTTGGGAGATGAATCAATATTTTGAAAAATTTGATTTGATATGATAATTTGCGTTTGGTGTGTACGATTTTGGCTAGGTGAAATGTTTAAATTGATTCATCTCTCAATAATTGACGCGTTTTAGGGTATGAGGGAGACCGCGAGCAAATTACATGCCCATTTCCCTAACCCTAATTTCATTTTTCTCCTATAAAAGGGGAAACGTGCTTTGATTTGTTTCATTTGTGCTTGTTGACTTTGGAGAAAAGGACTTTTGGAGAGAAGACGAAATGCCCATTCCTTATTCTACGCATCATTTTGAGCGCGTTCGGAGGCATCAGAGGCCTGCCGTGTATGGTCCACCAGTAAGTCAGTGCTTTTGACCCATTTTTGATTTTTCATTTGATCTTTTTTAGTCCGTTTTTTATTTTTGAAATTTGGTTTTAACGTTTAGTGCATAGGAGTCTTAGGTTAGCGCATACGAAAAATTAGGTAGCGCATAGGGTATCAATTAGGGTAGCGTTCGAAAATGAATAGGGTAGCGCATGAAAGTTTTAGGTTAGCGCATGGTCTCAGATTAGCGCCTGATGAACATAGGGTAGCGTGTCAGGTTAGAAGGGTAGCGCATAGGTCAAACCTAGCACATAGGGTCCACAGGGGATCGCATGGGTAGGGGGATTTAGCACGTAGGTTAGACCTAGTGCATAGGGTTGAATAGGTAGCGCCGACATAGTATAGGTTAGCGCATAGGTCAGTTTTAGTGCTTAGGGTAAGTTGGGTGGCACACGAAGAAAGAAAGATAGCGCGTAGAGTCAGTCTAGCGCATAGGGTAGACATAATAGCACGTGGAGAAAACAACGTAGCGCATGGGTGCATTTTTAGCATATAACCAAGTTTAAGTAGCGCATGGATCAGGTTTTTGCAAGAGTTAGCAATTTTTGAATGTGAAAAATTACATTGGATAAGGTCATTTTTGCCTGGGGGATGGATTTTTGTTATTTGCTCGGTCTTTTGATCATGTTTTTGAAAATGTGTCCAATATGAGTGTTGATATAACTTGATCTAATTTGCGATTTGTTTCAAGTTATTGATGTAGATATGAATGTGTTGTTTTGATCGAACCATGATTTGTTTTTGCATTGTTTTTCAAGTTCATTGTGTGGAGCCTGATTTGTATTACAAGCTGATATGGGTTGGAAACTTGAGTTGTTTTACAAGCTGATATGAGTTGGAAACTTGAGTTGTTTTACAAGTTTTGATATGGGTGGGAAACTTGAGTTGTTTTACAAGTTTATGTGATGTGGAGACTTGAGTTGTTTTACAAGTTTTGATATGGTTTTTGAAAACTTGAGTTGTTTTACAAGTTGATATGGAATGATATGATGTGGAACTTGATTAGATGAGCAAATTGTTTCATGTTTTTGATGTGAATTTGATTTTGATATCTTTGTTTTGATGTGGACAGTGATATTGAACTCGTTTTACATTTTGACAGGAGCGATTAGGAGTGGTGCAGTCGTGGGAGAGGTTCCCTAGACCTTGGGCATTGATTCCACGATTGGCACAGGCTGACCTAGATGTGATTGAGAGATGTGGTTTATCATCCTCGCTAGACATGCCTCGGTTCACTGTGAACCGGGGTCAACTTAGAGTGCTCGCTGAGAGGTGGCACAGTGATACAAACACCTTTCACTTTGCTACCGGTGAGATGATAGTCACTCCAGACGACTGTTATAGGATTTTGAGGATTCCAGTAGCAGGTGCTTTATTGCCATATGAGCAGACAGAGGAGGGTGTTACTGAGGCACTGTGGCACATTTTCCATGATGAGACGGTATGCGGGTATGAGATCCCATGGCAGGAGTTCCTGGATTTAGATTATGCACCCCTCTCGTCACTATTAGCAGGGTTCATCGGTGGATTCTTTTATCCTAATTGCAGGTCAAAGGGATTCTCTGTGGGTTGGGGATTGGTTCTCAAGGAGATGGTGACCCAGGGGCGCAGGTTTGCTTGGGGATCAGCCATGCTAGCCCACTTGTACAAGGACCTGCATGAGGTTGTGTATCTGCGTTACGATAGTTTGTCAGCTGGCATGACACTTTTACAGGTATGGTGCTGGGAGCACATTCCAGCAGTGAGGCCACTGGTGGACAGAGACAGGCCTGCTGGGGGGGCATATGCTTATGGTTATAGGGGTCTAGTTGTCCAGCATAAGCTGGGCAAACTGGAGCATTGGAGGAGGGTCCTGGATGATATAGATATGGTCGTCTGGAGATCGTATACAGATTTTGAGGTTTGGGCAGAGGATGGGCTAGAGATGCCTTTTTTTTTCATGAGCCAGTTTTTGATAGGGCAGACGCCCTTTGTGATAGAGAGATTTCAGGTGGGCAAGGTTTTGAGGTAGTATGGTCGGCAGCAGGGTATACCACAGGAGACCTGCTTATACGTGCGTCAAAGACTGGACGTACCTGATTGGGGTCCTATCATTGATAGTGGAGCAGCTGTAGAGGAGTTCTCCAGCTTAGCAGCTCAGATATGAGACTATGCTCCCGAGGTACTTGACACAGGGATGACCCATGAGTTTGCGGGTTTGTTTGCAGCTCGTGCTGTTGCCCGGATATCAACTCCTGAGGAGATGCGGCCAACCTTTGATGATGATGAGGAGGATGTTGGGGGAGATGGAGATGATGGAGATGATGGAGGTGGAGGCGGATGATGGGGGAGGAGAGGAGATAGGGGGAGAGATGGGGGAGGTTAGGTGGAGAGAGCAGTTTGGTGAGTTGTGATGGAGGCGGAGTATTATAGATGCCATTATGAGGATGCAGTGCCCCGGGAGCGCAGAGTGTAGAGCTTTACGCAGGCGAGATCGAGTCGATCTTGAGAGACTAGGACAAAGTCAGAGAGCAAAGGCGTGATGGGGCAGCCGAGACAGGATCCTCCTGGAGATCCAGGAGCTAGGACATCAACTGCGAGACCATCCCCCTCAGGAGATAGTCATACCTGAGAGATGATGTCTCTATTGTATTTTTAGATCATTGTTTTGTTCTGGGCACAGACATGACAGAGTTTGTATATTTGGATCATTTTGATATATATATAGATGACATCATTTTCTTTGATCATGCGATGTGTTGTGGATGCATGTTCTATATGTTTTTTCTTTACTTTATGATGATGCAATGCTTAGATAGATGATATGATGCATGATGTAAATGTATGATGTATGCTTTGATATGCTGTGAGATGTATCTTGAAAATGAGATGTATGATAATGATAATGAGATGTATCTTGAAAATGAGATGTGCAACTAAATGCAAGATTTAAAATGATATGCAACTATTTTTAAAATGATATGCAACTATTTGTAAAATGATATGCAACTATTCGTAAAATAATATGCAACTATTTGTAAAATGATATGCAACTATTTGTTTTTGGAGCATCCTCATTCTGCATTTGTCATCTGATATAACCATATGTTATTTGCTTTCGATATAGGTATCATCATTGAGCATTGATTTGTTTGGGATATTTTGAAAATGTATACAAGCATAATGGTATAATTGAACCATAATGACCTAAGAAAAATTTCCATGATTTTTGATTTTGCAAGATAGCACAAGCATTAAGGTATAATTGAACCAGGACGACCAGAGTGCGGATTGTGTATAAACAGACAAGATTAAACCATTTGTATGTGTAAAGTGGAATCATGTCTTCAGTGATATTCATTGTATCACGTCTCGAGACAAGTATTTACACAGTACAATTGATCGCCTCACATACAGAAGACTAAGAAAATATTGGAGTTTTCCCATGATATCTAGCTTTGAAGCATTAGCGAGAAAATGCAGAGAATCCAATGATTTAAAAAGTTCAAATGCAAAAATAGTCAAGACTTTATGCGATAATGCAACATTTAGTACTTCAGAAAATCATCCATCTTTGGTATTTGTGATGCTTGATCCAATGTTTTGTTCTGCAATGAAGTGTTTTGGTTTGTTGGATGTGATGTTTCTGAGTTTTGCAAATAGTCTTGATGTTTTGAATGTGTTGCAAGTTTTGATGATTATTGCTCCTAGCTAAGTGCACGTCGTGATGTGGATACGTTCAATGATTACCAAGCCATGGTGGAATGTGGTAAAAGGATATATGGATAGACCAGGATAGTGACTACGCTAAGTATGTCCTGAATGGATACTTGCTAAGTGTCGGGCGATGGACGATAGTGCTTTACTACGAAGATAAGGATGTGGATATAGATAGAGGAGCTGTCCACAATAGCGCCTGTTACCAGGTTTTTACCAGTTGCTTTTATTGTACCTTTTTATTTGCTTTTTCTTGATTTTTTTGATTTTTTTGTTTGTTTTTGCTTTTTCCGTGCATTAGACTACTCAAGTGTAGTATTTCTTTAGATGAATGTTGTTAGTTGGTTCATCGAGCACATCTCCTTCTGAAGTTGTAAGCTGATAAGCACTTGATCCATAGACTGATATGACAACATAGGGACCCAACCAGTTAGGTTCAAATTTCCCTTTCTTTTCTCGATCTTGTTGATTTCTTGGATTTTCTTTGAGGACTAGGTCACCAAATTTGAAGTTGCGAGGGATGACCTTGTGATTGTAGCTCTTGCACATGCGTTGCTGATATGCTTTGAGATGAGTGTAAGCATGCTGATGTCTTTCATCTAATAGTTCTAGTTCTTGTAGTCGGTTGACCCAATACTCTTCATCTGGAATTAAGCCTTTTAGAGAGACTCTGACAAATGGAATTTCTATCTCCAGTGTAAAATAGCTTCTAATCCATAGACCAATGAGAAAGGTGTGGCTCCTGTAGGTGTACAGATGCTGGTTCTGTATGCCCAAAGTGCTGGATTGAGTTGTATATGCCAATCTTTGCCTGCATCATTTACTGTTTTCTTGAGAATTTTTAGTATTGTTTTGTTGGATGCTTCTGCTTGACCATTCCCCTGGGGGTAGTATGGTGTAGAGAACCGATGTTGTATTTTGAATTGTTCACATAGTTCTTGGACATCTTGGTTTTTGAACGGTCGTCCATTATCGATGATGATGGAACTTGGAATACCATATCTGCAGATCAGATAGTTCAGGATAAAAGACGCAATTGGCTTTCTCGTTACTGTGGTCATGGGGTTTGCTTCTATCCACTTTGTAAAGTATTCTATTGCAGTTATAATGAACTTGCGTCCATTTGAAGATGAAGGATGAATTTTGCCGACTAAGTCTAGTCCCCACTGATAAAAGGGCCAGGATGTTGTAAATGGCTGCAGTTCCTATGCTGGTGCATGTATCAGATTGCCATGGATCTGGCATTTAGGACACTTCCTGGCGAAGTGATAAGAATCTTTCTCCATTGTAGGTGAGTAGTATCCCATCCTTAGAAGCTTTTTAGCAAGAGTAGTTCCACTTGAATGTGTGCGACAAATACCTTCGTGAAGCTCATGTAAAGCGGAATCAAATTCATTCCGATCAAGACAATGAAGAAGAGTACCATCTAGACCTCGACGGTACACAGTATCAACAGTAAGGGTATACCGAGCGACTTGTCAGATAAAATTACGTTTTTGGTTATGGGATTGGTCAATGGGTAAGATGTTGTTCTTTAGATAATCATATATCAGTCCATATAAAGGAGAATCCGAACCAGCAAAGATAGACGACATGGGATTCTGAGTGGTCATAGGCTGGGGAGAACAGTTGCTTTACCAGGAACTCGTAATGACTTTGTTGCTCTAGAATTTGTAGTAATGAAGCGATAGTAGCCATGGCATCGACTGCTTTGTTGTTCAACCTTGGTATTTGCTCGAAGGTGATGTGTACAAAATATTGTTTGAAGTCATCCACCATTCGCTTGTAGGGTAGTATCTTGTCATCCTTTGTCTGATAGTCATTGTTGATTTGATTAACGACTAGTTGTGAATCTCCGTAGACCATTAACTCTGTGATTTTCCATTCTACTGCCATTTTGATGCCTATAACCAATGCCTCATATTCAACCACATTATTTGTGCATGGGAACATAAGCTGATATGATCTTGGTATAGTATGCCCTTCAGGAGTGATGAATAGAATCCCAATGCCTGAACCATGTTGGGTGTAGGATCCATCAAAGTATAGGGTCCATTGTATGGTAGAAATAGCAAGAACATCCCTGTCCAGAAATTCAATCTCCATAGCGATGCTTCAGCTAGTTGATCTACAATTGCTTGTCCTTTGATAGCTCTTCGTTCTGTGTAGTGGATGTCAAATTCACTGAGAATCATGACCCATTTAGCCAATCTACCAGTAAGAGCAGCCTTGCTGAGTAGATATTTGAGAGGATCAATTTTCACTACTAGCTTAATTATGCGTGCTAGCATATAATGTCAAAACTTCTAAGATGCGAAGACCACTGTTAGACAAGCCTTCTCAATGAATGTATAGTTGAGTTCATAGCCATTCAATGTCCTACTGATGTAGTATATGGCTCGTTCCTTTCCTTGTTGATCTTCTTGTGCCAATAGTGCCCCCAATGATATATCTGTTGTTGAGATATATAGAATAAGGGGCTTTCCTGCCACTGGTGGTACTAGAACTAGTGGATTCATCAGATACTGTTTGATTTGATAAAAAGATTCTGCACACTTGGTCTCCCATTTGAAAGGGACATTCTTATGGAGCAAATGATTGAATGGTAGACTTTTGTCAGCGAGTTGAGCTATGAATCGCCTGATTGATTGGAGTCGCCCTTGTAGGGATCTGAGCTGACTGATATTCTTTGGTGGTGGCATTTCCATAATGGCTTGTACCTTTGCTAGATCCACTTCAATACCTTTAGCTGAGACAATGTAGCCTAGTAACTTTCCTGATGTAACCCCGAAGACACACTTCTTAGGGTTGAGCTTGACTTGGAATTTCTCCAATCAATCAAAGATTTTTGTTAGGATGCCGAGATGTTCTACTCTAGTGAAGGATTTAGCTAGTAAATCATCCACATAGTCTTCCATGAAGGTATGCATCATATCATGGAAGATTGTTGTCATTGCTCTTTGATAAGTAGCCCCTGCATTTTTTAAGCCAAAAGGCATAACATTCCAATAGTACATTCCCCAAGGACAGGTGAATACTGTTTTATCTTGATCCTCTAGGGCTATTTTGATCTGATTATAGCTTAAAAAACCATCCATTAGTGAGAGCATTGCATGGCCTACTGTGAGGTCTACAATTATGTCGATACTAGGTAGAGGAAAGTCGTCTTTTGGACAGGCTTTGTTGACATCTTAGAAATCAGTGCAGATTCTGATACTTCCATCTGGTTTTGATACGGGTACTATATTGGAAATCCATTCTGCATAGTCGATGGGTCGGATGAATCCGACATCTAATAGTTTCTTTAGTTCAGCCTTGACCATGAGTGCCACCTGTGGATTCATCTTTCGTAGTTTTTTCTTGACTGGCTTAACTCCTGGAGAGATGGACAAGTGATGCATGATTAAGTGTGGATCAATTCCGGGCATATCTACATAGGACCAAGCAAAGTTAATTTGCTTTTCTGTAAAAAAGATGAGAAATGTCGATCTTTCCTCCTCTGTCAGAGATTCTGCTAGGTGTATGTTTTTGGCTACTTCTGTAGTACCAATGTTGATTGATTGAGTGGGCTCAATCAATATGGGTGATCGCTCATGAAAGTATTCAAGAAGAGTGTCAAGTCTCCCATCTTTAGGTGCCTTGAAAAGGTTTTCACCCTCAGATGCGTCCTTTATTTTTACTTTTTTGTGATCTAGAGCTGCCATTGACTGGTTTTCAACATTAGATCTTTTATTCAGTTCCTTTTTGTGACTGAGAGACTTGGCACTCCCTGGTTTACAGATATCATTACTTTGTTCACTGGTAGAGCCTGTTCCTGGGTTAACGATACATAGGTAGTGGATAATAGATTCATCGTCTAGGAAAATTGGTATATCATGTATTTCGAGTTCGTCCCAGTCAATGAGGTCGGGAAAGACAAGCGGTAAGGAATCGTTTGGGGGATCAAGTTCTGCTACTATAAGTGTCAAGACAGAGGTTTCATCATGATTGGTCTTGGTTTTAAAGAAGTCAAGGATTTCGTCGAGGTCTTCAATGGTATCATCTTCCGTATAGACTTGTTCATAATGTTTCTATTTGCTTTCCTGGGCGTCATAGATATTCTACGGTCCAAATTCAAGAGGTCTATCTTCTACGTTATGCTCTTCTTGAGAAAGGGATATGGAATTGGTATTGTCAGTGATATCTCCAGTAGCGTTTGAGAAGATACCCCATTCATATTCATTGGAATCAGTCTCTGAGGCACCATCCCAGATTCTATTAGTGTTGTAAACAGGTATGTTGTATGGTGAAAATAGATCTTTGATGATGGATACCATTTTGATAGTCTTCGTTGATTCGGTGTCGGATCCTACTTCTACCTTTTGTATTTGTTCATAGACTGTGCCTCCTTGGGGAGGAATAACGGTATCAAGAGATGATTCTACCATTTGAGATATTGGTGTTTGAATATGAGCTACTACTGCAGATATGGCCTTCTTGTGACTGAGAAGCTTTTCCTGATGTTTCTTCTGTTCTTGACGTTCACGTGTCTTACGGATTGTTTCTGCTGAGTCAAATAGTGCTTCCTACCAGGATTCTTCCTTGTACTTCTTCTTTTCTTTCCATTGAGGTTTCGGAGTTATTCGTGGTGTCTTTCTTAATAGGAAAGTAAGTTTACAACCCAATCCTATTTTGTCTCTACTGGGCTGTGAAGGAAGGTCGATGGGCTCAGTGACTCCTTCTTTGTTTTTTCCAATAGGTCCTTTACCGTCATATCCCATCTACTGCATGATTAAGTAGCCCTTTCCATATAGGTGTGTCAATAGAACTATGTCCAGAGCAGCTGCTCTGTTATCTTCTTCCTCATCTTTGTATAACTAGATAAGAATGTCCTTATCTTCTGATTCATGTGCTAGAGTGCCTAGTTGGATGAAGGTACCATCAAATTTGGTGATGGGCTGAGTTACCTGATGTGTTGATGGAGTGGGCAATCCATGAGATCTGGGTGATGTTGGTAATTTGGCCAAACACATGGGTTCCAAAGAGTATTCTCCCATACCTTGTTCTTTGATTTGCATTTTCTACTTGAAATCTCCTAGTAATGATTCGGGCTTTGCTGTCTGTAGATCTGATGTTGAGGATCTCTTCTTTTCCCTATTATGGGGAACCAAACTGTCCTGTGCTACCCCCATTGCATTACAATGTTAAAATGGATTGTGATCAGCAGATATGGAGACCTCTTGTCCGTTATAGGGAAATTTGACACACTAGTGATACGTGGAAGGCACTGCTTGCATTTCATGTATCCAGGGTCGACCTAATAAAATATTGTAGGTGAGGTCTATGTCTAAGACCTGACACATAGTATCTTTTTGCACTGGTCCAACTTGAATGGGTAACATCACGGTTCCTTTAGATGACCTTTCCTCATCATCATATGTCTTTATGGTAATCTTTTTACGGGGATCAATAGACTCTTCCGAGAAGCCTAATGCACGGATAAGCTTTAAAGTGCATATATTAAGTCCAGCTCCTCCATCTATTAAGACTCTTTTTACTCGGTGTTTATAAATGATGACTTCAATATGGAGAGGAGTGTTATGCAGATGACTCAAGGAAGTATTATCACGCTCTGATAAGGTGAGATTATGAGGCCCTGTCATATGGGCGACCATGGCTTGAAATCTGTCTGCATCCAGATCTTGAGGTACATTGGTTTCCAATAGCACTTGTTACAATATGTCTTTGTGTTTTGGCGATAGTTTCAGCAATTCTAGTATAGATATTTGAGCCGGAGTTTTGCGCAGTTGGTTAACTAAATCGTATTGGATTTTTGGTGTGGTGGTTGTCGGCGCGGTATGTCCCTTCAAGACATATTTCTGAGCTCTGGTTGTGACATTGATAGATTCATGATTATGCTGGTCTCAGATGGTGATGACATTCACATGATGGTCTTCAGCTAATATGTGATTGATGGTGTTATTGTAGATGTGGTTGATACGAGCTCCTCGTGTATCGTTTGAGGTTGAAGCTCCATCTTTGTTGTAGTTTGGAAGAGGATTTTTAAAGGCTCCATGGTCACCATTTGTTTTGAGACCATCTACCGTTAAATCACCTCGATCAATCATATCCTGAACAATGTTTTTCAATCTCATGCAATCGTTCGTTCGATGACCTTTATTCCGATGAAAGTCATAATAGTGTGAATCATTCCACCAAGGTGGTTTGATTTGGGGTTCATAGTTGCTGATTGCAGGCAACGAGAGAATCTTGTTTGCCAGGAGCTCTCTGAATGCTGATTCTAGTGATTGTCCTAGTGGTGTGAAGACACGCTTCCAGAAATTGTTAGTGCTGTCACATGAATTGTTATTAGGTCCCTAATTCGTGGTTTTGTTTTGAGTATCGTTGGTGTTGTTTGCGTTGGTTTGACCTTGATTGGCATTCGGTGCATATGTGTTAGCGTTTGGATTAGCACCTTTAGGATTTTTCATAGCTTGAGGATTTCCAGATAATGCAAGCATTGGTTGCTTGGATTTTGGATCATGCGATTCATTGTTGCCTTCGTTTTTGTTTTGAGTCCAGAATCAAGACTTGTCTAAGTTGCCACTGTTTTGGTTATTGTAGTTTGATGAATTTGTTCCTTCTTCGAAGAATTTGAGCGTTCCCTTTTTGACACATGCTTCCTCTACTTGAATGCCATTTTCAATCAATTTAGCAAAAGACGGTATGCATTGGAGCTTGAACCTGTAACTCATCTCACCATTCAAGTTATTGATGAAGATTTTCATTTTTTCCTTTTCAGGAATATCTCGAGGATATCGTGATACCATACGTCGCCAGCGTTGAAGGAATATCATGAATGTTTCATTATTCTTTTGTTTGGTGTTGTAGACGTCTAGTATGGTTATAGCATGTTGAATGTTGTAGGAATATTGTGTTATGAACTTGTTAACCAATTCATCAAATGATCTGATAGGTGGTGTAATTTTGGATAACCATTCCATTGTTCGTCCTCCCAAGCTTTTGGGGAACAACCTCATTAGATAGGTGTCATCATGAGAAAATTCAAGACTCATGGTACAAAATTCTCTGACATGATCACGGGAATCACTTTTCCCATCTTACTTGTCAAATTTAGGTACGTCTGAGTTTGGAGGAAAAGGGATCATGTGCAATCTTCCGTCAAAAGGATAAGGACAAATTTCATTTAATGAGTACCACATTGTCGTCCCTTGTTGCATATCTTGCATTTGTCTTTGTAACATCTACATTTGTTGAGTGAGGGCAACCAAAGGCACATTGTTTTGCTGAGGGAAGAGTTCTTCCCTAGTATTGATCCTGGGTTGAAACGGTGTGTGGAACGTATGTTTTGATCGGGGATGTTTTGTCTCGGTGTATGTTGTTCTGGTATGTTTTGATCGGGGATATCTTGCTCAGGGTCGCGTGCTTCCCCTTCCTATTGGTGTTCTTGATATTCATAATGTTGAGGTCCTGTTCTAAACACATGTGCGTCAAGGTTTTCAGGGAGTTTGACTCCTTTACTTGTGAGCATGAGCAAGTATTTTTCTTTGTCATTTTCCATGAGCCTTTCTACAAGCTTTTGGAATGAAGCACTTTCCTGACATTCCTGAAGAAGCTCTTCAGAAATTTCAGTATCCTCTAGGTGTGGACCTTCAAAAGGATTTGATAACCTTCGATTCATACTAGACTCTGCTTGTGCCTCACCTTGTTGGTTTTGTTGAGAGAGAGTAATAGGCATTTTAGTAGAAACTTTCTGTGACGAAGGGGACAAAATCCTCTTCGATATGTTGCTCGGGGGTTGGTGGTTTAGGTCAGAGTGTGTTATAAGTGATACACTCGTTGGGCAAGAATGCTGAATTGATCTTTCCTCCACGGTTTATGATTTGACTAAAAGCAGATTTTTGACAATATGCCCTAGTCTTTAAAGGCTCTTTGTCAAATTCGTTGGATTTGTCTTGGATATAACGTTTGACGTGATGAAGGAATACTCGATGAGATTTAAAGAGTTGACGATTGATGTATAAAAACTTGTTTCTCTTGATAAATTTGGAAAAACTAGGTGGTTGTTTCCAAAAACGTGATGTTACGATAAAGATTCTTTCTTCTCAGAATATGGAGATTAGTCATGCATAAGTGATCAATGGTTTCCCTTGATTTGTTTTGGATTTAGTTGATTTTGTTTTGAAAATTCAAGTTTTACTCCATCAAAGTGAAGGTTTAGATGCCCCTTCACGACAAAGTGTGTCAAATGATATGGATAAAGTCTCCTGATATGGAAACTTGATTTGACAACTTGAGTTTTTGAACAAGTGTTTTTGAGACGAAATCCGTAAGATGATAAAGGATCCTTTTGATACTTGTGATGATGTTTCCGGATTTTGATAGGATAGATATGTTTTACCATGCAATCAGTTTTGGATTTTTACAACGTTTGTTTGACACAAATTTTGCTCAAGAAATAGTTTTTACAGCTTGGTTTTTGCTACTCTGTTTTGATGAAAAATGATATTGATGAAAAGAGGCTTCTAAAGATGTTTTCAAAATTTTCAAAATTCCTTACTGTTTTGCCCCCTGTTTTTCTGGTTTTAGTCATGCGCTAAAACAGAGACAAGATGAGCTATCAAATTTACTCCATGCGCTAAACGAACGACCATATGCGCTAGGCTGCCCCCTGCCACGCGCTAAAGTTTTCGACTGTTTAAAATTTGTTTTCTGCCTGGCTCAAAAGGTTATGCGCTAGTATGGGTCTATGACGCGCTAACTGTTAAACTCTACGCGCTAAAGTTTGACTCCTACACGCTAGGCTAATGCTCCAATGCGCTAAGCTATTTTCCAGATGCGCTAACTGTTTAACACTGTTTTGAAATTTTGGATGAGACGCGACTGTTTTGACTGAACGCGCTAACTTTACATTTTGATGCGCTAACAAAAGTACCCTACGCGCTAAGAAGTTGTTCTCACATGCTAAACTGCCCTGATTTTTCCTTTGGTTGATTTTTCTGCAATTTTTGGATTTGATTGTGAAGTTTTCAGTCTTGATGGATGATTTTCCAAAGTAGTAAATGCAAGCATGACACCAAAAAGACAACCATTTTGCTTAATCTAACAAAAAGTGTATGTTCTGCGAGGATGTGTTCAAATCCCCAATGTTTTAACGGGTTTGGATATAAATTATACACACCAAGAAGACTCTTTATTCAAAGGTCATAAATAACATCATAGCCCACTAGTCTCGATACTCCGTCAGCTCAAACAGCTGTGTCACCCCCTAGAGGGTGCCCCTTTTTTTGCCTTTTGCCAGAAATTAACTCAAAGTGAATCGCTTCACAATTGAGTAGTTATCTTGAGAGATATATGGTGAGTAATCTTGGGGGCAGATTCTTCCCCACCCTTGCACTATGATGTTATAAATGTCTGGTTACTAACTCGGCTCAAGGTTTCTATTTCTATAGTTCGTAATCAGGTTTCTTGTTCGGCCGTCAGTGATAAACTCCCTCAGGAGGCTTCCCAACCTTTAGAACAAAGGCTTTATGTATCTCAAGGATACTGGGGGAAGGCTAATCACTGCGCACAACTGTTGAAAAGGACTTTCGTCACTTTCCACTTTTGATTATAGTGGGTTGGAACACTTGGCATCAAAGTCGTTCCCCACTTAGGTCGTTCCCTTCACACTGGCCATAAATGGCTTTAAGAGTTGATTCCAACTCCTCGGGAAGGCAGACCTGCTAAAGGATTTATTGCTTGAAGTAAAGAAAGCTTTTAAGAGTGGTCTGGATTTTTGATCACCCAGTTAAGGGGAGAGCATATTCCTTCCACTTTCGAGACAAGGCAAACAATTTTTCTTTTTAGCTTTCAAGACAAATGATTTGCTAATTCCTATTGGGATATATTGCTCCAAAAAGCATGGTGTTAATTTTATTTCCCCAAATCAGTGATTATTTAATTTAGGAAAAATGATTGAGTCAACAAAGCAAAAGTTCGATTTTGGACAACAAAAGGTAAATCGGCAAGAAGGGGAATAACTTCCCTCTTTTGATTGCAACAAAAGCTTGTAAGTGAGGTTCTTTCCTTTGCAAAAATTTGAAATGAATCCTTTTATACACCAAAGGATGGTGAGGTTCTTTTTATAGCTATTTTTGCAAAAAAGGAAGGTTTGTATGGTTCCTTGTAAAGCCCAAAAAAAAAAGTTTTCTCCTATGAAAGCAAGAAATGTTCTGATTTGTGGTTCTTTTTATAGCCCAAAGGAAACAAGTGAGTTCAATTTTAAAAACGAAAGAAGTTCAAAATTTTGAACTAACTTAACTAAGTTAGTGAAAATCCTAACTATCTTAATATTTTTAAAATTAAGCTCCCATCTGCAACAAATTTGTTAGAATCCTACAAGAAAACAAGTGGAAAATGTTAGATGATTGGTGGACTTCAACAAGTCTACTTTTTTACTCCCGGTTACAGATTTTAAATTTTTTATTTTTGTCTGTTTTTGATACACTACAGAACAAACTGTACGCGCTACAAAATATCTGTGATGCGCTAAAATAAATTTGAGATGCGCTACACTGTTTTCGGGATGCGCTACTCTGTGTTTCGGAAGCCCTACTCTGTTTTTCTCTAGCATCGAGACCTACAGGAAAAATTTAGTATTGTGATGCGCTAATAAACAGACTCTACGCGCTAGATGATGGACCCAACACGCTGAACAGTAAACCGGATGCGCTAGGTTGTTGACCAGATGCGCTAGGGAATGTTTCCCACGCATTGATTCTCGTTTTCCGTGGACCTGCAAAAGTGGTTAAATTTAAAAACCGATTCAATATATGGGGTAATGCCCCACGGTGGGCGCCAGAAATGTATGCGGGAAAAGCGGGTCGATAGAACTCAAAATGTGAAAAACGGAGCTCTAGGGAGCCTTGCTCACACACCCACAGGACTTCTTGGTGCAAGCTATGGAGTCATGAAGTATAACTCAGCTTCCCAAGGATGGTTCCATGGTTCTCTATCTTGCATGGTCCCTCAAACCAATGTTTTTGCTCTCAGATCACTGAGCAAAATGGTTTAGGGATGGCAAATGCAAGAACGAGGGATGCTTTTATTGATTTTAATATGAGATGCCTCCTAAGCTATGCATGATGCTACAAATGCAATAAACTAGCTATAAGATGACAAGGTTAGCAAACAAGACTATCCTAGCATACTATATTAGTTTATGATTTAAGCTAAATGATAAGGAACATACTCTAAACTTGCATATTTAGATTAATTCCTATTTAAAAGAGGCTAAATGATGAGCATACAAAATATGAAAGCTTAAATGGATTTGAGTATAAGTATGATGCTAAAGACTCGGATGATCTGAAAATGGAGGTTGGAGAGCTCTATTTATAGCAAAAATAGGGTAATGGATGGCCAGGATTGAAAGAGGCAATCAAGGGCTAAGTTTGAAAGTTGGGAATCCATGTTTGCAATTGGCACCAATGAAATGGTGACAATTGTCAACATAAGACTGGGTTGAGAGGAGAGGTAGGAAGCATTAAATGCTTGAGAAGACCTCATGGTTACCCTAAGGGTTAAGGGTTAAGGTTAAGTTAGAGTTATCCATTGGATAAAGCTTTTACCCAAAGGATAAACTCTTGTGCAAAGGTTTAAGGATAACCATGGTCAAAGCAATAAATGCTTGATGAGACCCTTGGGTTACATGGAGGTTGAGTTTATGGAAATTCTTTAACCATGTAAGAAGGTTGAGTTAACCATTAATGGTTATGAAGACTTTGGGGATAACTTTTTAAGAGTCCTTCCAAATTTGGGGGCATTCAACAAGTTAGCTTGTTGAATGGATAAAGGCTTTAATGCATTTTGAAGACTTTGCTCCAAATTTGAGAAGTGACCTCAAATTTAGGGAAAAGGGATAATGGATGGGTTTGGATTAATTAATTAGGTTTAGAAGAATCTAGAAGAAGTTAGAAAGAGGGTTAGGATGCAAGTGGGAGGTGTAGGATTTTGCAAGTGGGTGACGGAAAATAGGTTTTAATTGAATTTAATTAAAAAGTGGACAGGGGCTTTAATTGAATAAAATGAATTTATCCTATTAAATGGGTATAGTGAATTTAATTGAGCAATTTACTTAATTAAATAGAGGAATGCGGGCAATTTAATTAAATTTGATTTAATTAAATAGAGAAATGAACATAAAATATTCATTTAGGAATATGGTCATTTTTATACGTCTACAGTTATCAATCCATGTGAGATTTTAAACCCAATCCCATGTTGACAAGTGTCACCATGAGATTGCTTGAGAGGAGAGGGAGGAGGCATTAAATGATTTAGAAGACTTAATGGTTAATACCATGTGGGCAAATTCATGGAATAAAACTTTTATCCAATGAATAAAGATATTGTTCAATGGACAAAATCTTGTGCAAAGCTCAATGTGTTGAAAATTTGAAGTTTTTTAAGAGAATTAAAAGCTCTTTGGAGACCTTGGAGGTTATCCTGTTGGAAGTTAGATAACCTTCAAGACTTTTGTGAGAGTCCTACAAATTTGGGGAACTCAACAAAGTTAGCTTGTTGAAAAGATAAAACTTTAAATGCATTTAGAAGACTTTCTTCCAAAATTAGAAGTGACTTCTCCAAAATTTAGGGATGTGACCATGATAGAAGAATTATACTAATTAAGTGGGTTTTGAGAGGTTCTAGAAGAATGCTTAGGAAGTTAATGGAAAATGTAGGAGAATGCAAGTGGGAGAAATAATTTTTTTTAATTAAAATAAAAAGATTTATTCAACTACAATGAATGCAACTTGCATTTGGATAGATATTTAAATAAATATTAATTTATTTAAATAAGAATGTGAATTTTGGATTTAATTTAAATAAATCTTAATTTATTTAAATTAGAAAAAAGGGGGATAATGCATTAAATGCTTGAAGACTTTGAGGGAAACCATTAAAGGCTTGAGAAGACTTTAAGGGAAACCATTAAAGGTCCGAGAAGACTCTAGAAGGAAGCCATTAAAGGCTTGAAGGCTTTCAGGGAAGCCATTAAAGGTTTCAAGTGGGGAAGCCATTAAAGGTTTCAAGTGGGTGGGGATAAATAGGATTTCAAATAAATAATTTATTTATTTAAAATTGTGGTGCAACTTGCATTTGTAGGAAAATGCAAGTGGGTGGAGGAAAATATGATTTTTTAGATAAAATAAAAGATTTATTTTAGCCAAAAGGAGATGCAACTTGCATATGTTGTAAAATGCAAGTGTGTTGTAAAATGCAAGTGGGGTGAGGGAAATAGGGATTTTTAATTAAATGTAAATTTAATTAAATGGGAAAGGGGATTTTAATTAAATGTTGAATTTGATTAAAACGGCTAGAAGGGGATATTTATATATGTATGTATATAAACGTATATATATATGTATACATATATGTATGTATTTAGATATATGTATATATATGTATACATATATGTATGTATATAGATATATATGTGTATATATGTATATACATATATGTATGTATATAGATATATATGTGTATATATGTATATACATATATGTATGTATAGATATACATATATACATATATATACATACATATGTACACATACATGTATGTATATATATGTATACATATATGTATGTATATATACATATACATACATACTCACACACACACACACACGTGTGTGTGTGTGTGTGTGTGTGTGTGTGTGTATATATATATACATATGTGTGTGTGTGTATACACATATACACATATATATGTGTATATATATATATATACATACATATACAAATATACATATATATATGTACATACATATATATATACACACACATATACACATACACATATACACATATATACATATACACACACACACATATGATTATATAATTTATTTAAGAGTTAAGGTAGCCACAAGTTGACTACTAATAACACAATACACACCATAGGTTTAGGAGTAATATCCATCACCATGTGATGAATCCATATCATTGCCTAAGTTCCCACTAAATTATGATATTACAATCTCCAAGGATCATGATAAACAAAATGCTACAAGTCCCATAATTAATTATCTGGACACTCTAATATCCATCCTCTCATCTCAAATAAATAAACCAATGCATAAATGACCACAGAGAAGGCCAAATAACAAATTTTGCATAAAAAATAAATCAATATTGTGGATATAGATAGTCCACATCTGAGTTTATTGTTCTCATTTTTAGCTATGTCACAAAAACAGGATAACCCCTAAAAAATTTGTCCAATTTGTAGCTCATGTGCTTTGAGTAGGCTTTTCGAGGTAATCTTTATTCCCCTGTGATTTAGGACCCTTGATTCTTGATTCAAAGGTTCTAGTCCTTTTCTGGGTCTTTTAAGTTAGTTTTGTGTCTGAGTGTAAATCGGGTTTACAAACTTGAATTACATGTATTTTATGCACATAAGTGTAAATCGGGGTTACAAACTTGAATTACACTTCCCCTTCAAAATATTAAGGTCTGGTGCAAATCGGATTTGTAACCCCAATTTACACCACCTTATAGCCAAGTCTTTCATGTCAGGTGCAAATTGGGGTTATAATCTCGACCTACACCTAAAGCCTTAGAAATCCTATTTTTGGTGCAAGGCAGAGTTGCAACCCTGACTTACACCAAGGCCTCCCATTCTAGTGCAAGGCAGGGTTACAACCCCAATGTGCACCAAGTTCACCCATCTTGGTGTAGATCGGGGCCATAACCCCAACCTACATCGAGGTCTTGCCCAATGGTGTAAATCGGGGGTATAATCCCAATCTACATCGAGTCTTCCCTTAACGGTGCAAGTCGGGGTTACAACCCTGACCCTACACCATTTTCCTTTTTTCATTTTTACCAAGTGCTTAGAGTTGGTGTGAATTGGGGTTGTAACCCCGACTTGCACCATTTTTCCTTCTTAGGTGTAAATCGGAGTTATAACCCCGATTTGCACCAGAGACAATTTTTCTTTCCTTTGTCTTTTGCATAAGTGCATTTCGGACTTATAATTATGATATGCACCTATATCATTGTCAACCCCTCCCAAATGCAAATCAGACTTATAAGTCTGAAATGCACTTCTTCCATCCCTTTTGGTCATTTTTGTCCAGTTGCGAGACTTCTTCAAAATCCATTTCTACAACTCCACTTTAGATGCCAGATTCAGCACATTGGGACCAGATGATTGTGAAATACATGCTACCTTATGATAGTATGAAGATTTCTTGAAGAAAAATGGAGACTGTTGGAAACAATACGAGGCTCCAGACACTTAGTCATTTTTATGCGTCTCTAGCCTAGTGTCATTTTGTAATCTCAATTGACACCTTAAGTGTCATTTTGTATTCAAGTTTTTGCATTTAGAACTTGCACGTGTCCTAAGTCAAATCGAACTCTACCTTTGACTTGGTCACAAATTGGTTGTAGCTTTCCTAGTTTCATGTTGCACCTCTCCTCTCTATATATGAGGTTTCTCATTGTAATATCTATCTATAATCTTTAATCTATATGTCGAAACTCTACCGAAGTGAAGTGCAAAAGTCAAACTTTGTGTTCCTATTGTGATTTTACAAACTTGATGAAATAAGAAGAAATATTTGGCATCTAGACTTTGTGTTGGATTCATTTGTGGTTTATGGTGAGAGTGTTCTTATGTCATTTTCGTTATAAATTCTTATTTTACTCAAGTAAAGGTGTGCTGAGAGAATATTGTTTAAGTATGGAGGCAATTGTTAATTTGTGAACTTTGTGTCATATTTTGACTATTGTTGATAGAATTAGGAACTGGTGATTGTGATATCATTTTGAAGACTTTGTGCTTCATATTGCTATTTTAAAGTTAAAGTTAGCTAAGATATATATTAAGGTTACACTTTGAAGATTTTGTGCTTTATTGTGTCATCTTGGAAATGATACAGTAACTTGAAAACTTTGAGCTTCATATTATCATTTCACAAAAGCATTATCAAAGGTGAAATTAAGAATCAGTTTAAAGACTTTGTGCTTTACTTTGATTTCCTTAATTAACACATTGGGTTATAAAAGAATTTGTAAAACGATTGATAGGATAGCATTGAGTTTTAAGACTTTGAGCTTAAGCACTCTTTCCCATCCTGGAGAAGCAACAAAGGACTTTGTGCCTTTATAGAAACTTTGCTTCTTTTCTTATCTATATTGTATCGTTCTTGCATTCTAAGTTAATTTGTAACAGAGAAATTGTAAGAATTATTGCTGCTCTATATTGTAAATTCTTTCCTGAAAAGAGAGGAAAATAATAACATCTCTTAAAAAAAGAGGATAAGATGATGTACTGCCCAATTTAGATTAGGAATTAAAACTTGCATCTTATTTTTAGAGTAGTGACTCATAGGGGGAGCATTCCATTATAAACTAGGAGAGATTTAATCTTGTGTTACTATGGTTAAAACCACAAATTTGTAAACTCTTCTAGTTTGTAAAATTTTCAACCAACAAAAATATCCCACTATAGCTAATGGGTAGCTAATCCACACATCAAATAACTCAAAGAACACAAAAAATAAAACATGCAGACTAATTATCACTTTAGTAACTAGATATTAGATATAATATTATAACATGTAGATTACAAGACTCAAAGTCAAATCATCACAAAACTCAATTTTCCAACAAATCCATAACTAAGTAACCTTAGTATAGGAACCCATTGAGAAAACACTACAGAAATGTTGAGTGACTAATCATATACCAGCATCTCCACGCTGATAAATCAACAAACCTCCTCACACCATACATGAAGCATTCATGCAAAACTACCACTATCTTACATCTTAAAATACTCAAGAGAATCATAATTTGTAAGATAACTTATCTATGTAGATCTATAAAACCACAAGTTTTGATTAACCATATATTACCTCTAAAACCACCATGTTATTGACATGTGCAAATCCATATCCACTTATTATTTGGAAAAACTAGAAGTCTAAAAATAACAAAACTTAAACCAAAATAATAGAATAACATAGATAAGCATAACATTATTGAAAAAGTTCCCGAGCATGTATCCTACCCAAGCAATTTTGAATTTCTCATTTGTCGCTTGCAATGACTCTCTTGCTGCGTTGGACCCTGCCGTGGTGAATGGTGTTGCTGATTTTGTACGCGCTTCTGATGTTGTGGTTCATGGAGTGGTCTCTCAGCATGGCTCCTCTTCTGTTCTCTTGACCGTTGCCTTCCCTCCCCTTTCTGTTGTTGGGTTTGAGAGCAATGCTCCCCTGGTGGTGGGTGTTGCTACCATTCCTCGTGGGTATTTCCCCTTGACAGTGGATGTTGTTGCTGCCAATGGGATGGATGGTTCGTGACCTTGCCCACATGGGGATTCTCTTCCAAGTGGAGATGCTTTTGGTAATGATTCTCAGTCGGCCACTACTGATGTTGTGGGTGCTAAGGTCCCACCTAAACCTTCTTTTTCTAGCAGGCATAGTTTTTCTCATGTGGCTAGATCTGCTACCCAACCCTCTAGGGGGGGTCGTCCTCTTCCCTGTACCAAATCCACCATTGTGATGGTTTGTGGATAGGATGTGGTGGACAACATCGGGTTCTACCAACAATTTGCTTTAGTGTGGAGATTCTCTAGGCTTTGGCCTTCTCTACCGGACCTCCATCACCATGTGAGTGACTCTTGGAAGCCTTTGGTGGCTCATAACATTGATCTTCTTCCTCTTGCTAAAGACTTTTTCATTGCTTCTTTTACATCTTTGACTAATCGAGATTTAGTTTTGGGCAAGTTGTGGGCTTCGGGAGCGCACCCCCTCTCTTTCAACCCTCTCATTGAACCACTTAATGTGCATCCAGTTTGGGTTCGCTTTCCAAATCTCCCTCTTCATTTATGGGAGGTTTCTTTTTATGAGGCTATTGGTAACTCTATTGGCCATTTCTTAAACATGTCGATGATGCCATGTTTTCAATGAACCACACTACCTTTGCCTGGTTCTTAATTGATATTGATATATCCTCGCCTCTTTTGGGAGATGTGGTTCTTATGGCTGGGGATCGACCTTGGACTCAACCATTAGACTTTGAGGGCCTCCCTTTCATTGTTGCAAATGCTTCTCTACGGGTTACCTTGCTTCAAACTACTCTATTCCATGCCACAAAGGATCTGCTACTTAGTGGAAGGATGCTACTACTAATCACTTGACCATTCGTGCTGTTGATTTTGATTCAGATGGATCCTCTTAGGATGTTGAGGTGCCTCTTACTACTACTGATGCTACTGTTGAATCCACGGTTATGGCTCCTCCTGCTCTGGTGGTTTCAACTTTTATCACTTCTGACCTACTCCTACCTATTGGATGTACACCTGTGGTTACTCCTTCACAATAGCCTATTGTTGTAACTCTTTAGCTCCCTACTGTTCTGCAACAACTGGCAATTGTCCTTCATCAACACTCTGTTGGAACCACTGATGATGTTCGTGTGGAATCCTTACCGCTTGATCATTCTCTTGATGATCCTAATGCCTGGACGGTTGTTTGTGGCAAGTAGAAGGGAAAGTCCTCCTCTTCCCCCCAAACCCCTCTTTGTCAATACTTGGGTGCTTCCCCTCCTTGAGTTGGGTCTTGGCTGTTTGTGATTAGATAGGTTATTTCTCTTGCCTGACCTTATTTGATTCAAAAATTTCTCCCTTGTTTTTGGTACTTGGGGATTATCCTTCTTGGTTGTGGTTAATTATTTTTTGGATAGTCTTTGACCATGTAAAGGATTGACGCCCTAGTTAACACTTCTTATTTAATCAAAAACATAGATAAGCATAACCATAGATTTAGAAAACAAAATCTACAAAACCATTAGATCAAACCAACATGAAACTGAGACATGCAAGTACAACCAACCCTAGAAAGAAGAACCACAAGTTTTTATTTACCATATTAAACCTCAAAAACCATCATGTCATTGACATGTACAAATGCATATCCACATATTATCTAGAAAAACCACAAGTCTAAAAATAACAAAACTTAAACCAAAACAATGGAAGAACATAGATAAGCATAACCATAGATCTAGAAAAATCAATCTACAAAACCATTAAGATCAAACCAACATGAAATTGAGACATGCAATACAACCAACCCTAGAAAGAAGAGGTCCAAGAACTCTAGTCTCACTTTTAGGCCAACTCCACAACCACTATTATGTACAAGCATATGGAGGAGCTAGGTTATTCCATTTTTTTCAAATCATCCAATGATCAACTCCATAACCTACATGCATTTAGGCTAATGAAACAATGTCTTCCAATGCTAGAGTCTAAAACCAAGCAACCAACGTATCCATTGACTGACTCTTTCTTAGTCAATAGGTTGATGCAGAAAACTCAATGCATACACTTAATAGGTTAACATATCCCATATTAATTAACCTACTATCCTAGAAATGTTCATTTAATTATCGACCAAGGATGTATCTTTTTGGATGATGCTAGTACTATATGTGCAACCAAATATTCTCTAAGTTGCCTATTGTAGTGTCATAATTTGTACTCCTTTAATTATGAGTCCAATTTCCCACTCGCCTCAACACTCATTTTAATTTTCCCACTCCTCTAAGCATCATAGGACCTTTTCTTGTCTTGAATCAATTCTCAATTGAAGATAATGAGTCCTATCATATTTTAAAGCTTCAACACATTCTTAATTGGGCCTTTATTTTAAGTGTTCCCTTTCTCCTATTTCATTTTAAGTCTATACAGGTCATGTTTCATTTAAAAGTTTAATGCACTTTTATCCCCACTTAAATATTGTCATTTTTCATATAAACTATAGATCTAGTATCAAGGACCTATTAGCTCGTGACCCTTAAAATTCAAGCCTATTGTGTTGGAACATTGTGTTGACATAGTGTACCACATTTTTTGGTCAAAATTTTCAGAGGATAAAGTGCGCCTTGCCATTTCCAGATCTATCCTCAAAGTTGGAAAATGGTTATTTTAAATCAACCAAAAGGTGAATTTACCTTGAGAACCCTATATGACATCACTCCCTAATTCATTTTCTCATCTATGAGTTTCATCTCAAGAGCAATTTTATTATTCTTCAAGAGCATACTTGAGTTCAAGGAGCATCAACATCCTTGAAAATTTGTTCATTCTAAACTTGAACCTCACAAATGGATTCATTGACATCCTTTCTTTCTCCCAATTCAACTGGTTCACAATCTCATAATCAAGTTAAAAAGAACTAGGATAACTGGGCCAATGCTTGTTTGTGGCTCGATGATATTGATAGAATTTTTTATTCATTCACATTTAGATCAACGCCAAGATTAGAAACCCCCTCCAACAACCATTATGTGTTGTCTAGTGCACTGGGTAGTGATACTGACACATCCACATCATTATTCTGGCTCACCAAATATGGTGCACCTATTGGAGTATGTTTCTCCACTAAATCTGGTGTACCTATTGGAGTATGCTACCCTACCAAATTAGGTGTACCTATTTTAGTATGATGCTCTTCCAAATCAGGTGTTCATATTGGACTATGTGTTTCTTCTACCATTGGGTCAACAATGTTTTCCACAAGGATATCTAATGTCCCTTAAACCTTTGATTGTGGTACAACAATAATTGAGAGACTCAAAATATTTTTGACAGCTCAAGCTTTCTCAGGGGATACAAATTGGAATGTCTTACTTGGTAGTTGCATATCCTCCATTATTTCATATGGATTTAGGGGCCAAATACTTGTCCCTTTAAAACTTGATTTTTTATTTTTCAATAGTTGATGCTTTTTTATTTGCCAAGTGTTGCCAATTCTACCCTTCTAATCTCTAGATTCAAAAACTTACTCATCCATGTTTCTCTTTTCTTCTTAAAATATGATTTGAATGTTACACAAATTCTACATCTAGTGGTTGCAACCTGTGAGATGATCGGGCTAGTAGGGTTAGTGAATCAACATCTAGTGACCTTGCTTCCTAAATGGTTGAGTAGGCAACATGGCTGCCATGGAAATCAAATATCAAGAGTCGTTTATTAGTGGGTGACACACCCCCAACTATAGAACCAATAAAATGGTACAACCAATTGAGGATGAGTTCTTTTGCCATCCATGCATGGGGATGAGTGGCCATATACCTAGTTCATAATCAACTAAATAATTCTTTAGTTGTCTCCTGCTCTTAAACAAATAGAAATGAGGTATTTTTTGACCAACAACATTCATACAACATAAAAAAAATTTCCACTATAAGATCTTTGGTATAATGTATAAAAACCTATGTTGTCCTTTTTTGCAAGCACCCACATTGCATCATTTCTACTAGCTTGAAGATCAGTCTCATCACAGTTCTAAGTCTTCAATGAACCTTAAGGATTAGCTACATACACCTTTGGCGGTATATGATAGAATGTGTCAACAACTATAGGCCTCAAATACAACATGCGGTCTTTTATGTTGTCCTTATAGTGAGATCAGGGTATCTTTTTTTAAGCCTGTCCACTAAGACTTACTAGGTTGCGAAGTCCTAATTTCACCACCTCATAGTATATATAGTCCATTTTTGTCTAAAAATGCACTATTTACTTCACAAGTGTTGGCTGTTAGTTCATGAGTATAATCGTAGGCCACAAAGATCTTACCAAGAGAAACACATCCTTGAATGGATTTGGCTTCATTTGACATATTTGTGCTACTTTAGACTTCATTTCGAGTCCATGGCCACTTGTAGCCATCTCCTTGAACCATTGAACTATCTTTTCATCTTCGTCTTTGTTAAAAATAGTTAGAGAACCTTTCATTTTTGTATAAGTAATACCAAACAACCAATTTATCAATGTGCTTATTGTAAGTCCCAACTTCTTTGAGGTTTCCCTTATTAACATTCTATTATCTTCAAGGTCTCTGATGGCAAAATCCATATCAGTTATAAACCTTTCCAGTAGCACTGAAAACCTTCTTTGTTGTATAACATTTACATTGATTTGGACTACAGGGTTGACTAGTTGTGGAAATGGAATAACTTCATCCTCTTCACACGTGGCAACCTAAAACCTCTCTTTTCTGGGGGCAATGTTGTCTATAATCTCTTTACTAATCACTTAGTTCTAGCTTGTTCTTTAAAGATTCTTCATCTACACTGAGAAAATTGTAAGAAGCATACAAGAGGACATACACACATACATTCTAGTAAATGAAACCCTTAAATGGTGTTTTTTTATAAATAAAGATAGGTGCCTGAAACCCTTAACAAGTGCGTATATGATACCCTGAAATGCAATTTATGTATACATATTGCATATATATAGTGAAATTAAGTGAGAGGCTAGGATGGTGGTGAGGGCCATGTTGTGTGAGGGGTCAACGTTAGTAGAGGGCACGCTAACCAAAACTAAAAATGCCACAATGTAGAGGGTCCAGTTGGCAATTCAAAAAACTTGGAACATACATAAATTGTGAAGATCTAGATCTTTATGGTTTATATATATATATATATATATATAAGTTAATCATTTTCAGAAAGGGTAATACATATATTTATGTATAGTTTGTAGATGCAGTTGGCTTTATTTTGCACTTACTAACATTTAATAGAACAATTTGAAATTTAAAGGAAAATGTAAACATATAGGGGAGAGTGAATGATGGTGGTATGGGATATGGTAGTGCAGTGTGATGGCAAACACATATGTAACCTAGAAACATGCGTGAACAACCTTCTAATTGCATTAAACCTATTTGATGCTATTGTATTTTATATTAATGTATTCTTGTTTATGTATCATATTTCAATTCAAATATACCACTATTGAATATGCTATAATAAATTTAACATTATTAGAGTGGCTAGCAAACTAACCTAGAAATAGGCGTGAACAACCTTCTCTTTGCATTAAATGTATTTGATGCTATTGTATTTTATAATGTATTCCTATTTATGTATCATATTTCAATTCAACTATATCACTACTGAAAATGCCATAGTAAATTTAATATTATTAGAGTATTTGGGAAACTAATAATGATAGGTGTAATGATGTGAATGTATGCAAATGTTTCAAAAGAAAATAATGAGACTTATGAATTTAATAAACATACATTGAACAATTTATAAATTGCTAATATTGGAAAAAAAATATATATATACTTACCTTGGAACTTGCAACTGGTGTCTAAAATAAATCTCCAATAGCTGTGATATGGGCAATTTGTAATCGAGAAACATGCAACACACATTATAGCTAGCTTGTATAAATAGGTATTTGAGAGCAAGTGAAGAAATTTAAATTCTTGGAGGGAATTTGTGCAGGCATAAATAAAATTAATGATACAAGTGATTGGAATTATAAGGTGAATGTTCCCTATCAACGTGAGTTGAGAAGTTATTAATTATAATTTAATTGGATAGTTGTTTAAATAAATTTTAATTTGTTTTGTGTTTATGTAATTTGACATGGATGAAATAAATAGGACGTATCATTATGAAACTGACAATTCTTATTTATATCATAAATTACTTGTAATGAATGAATTAAGTAGTGATATATTTTATAAAATTGTTTGTAATGGCGAGCTTGAGCGTTGCTTTACAATTTTTGTAGGGTAAATTTGGTGAAAGAGAGGTATAGATGGACATGGTGGAACTAGAAAATGGTCATCTAGGGATGATAAATGTAACCATTATTGTTTGTAATATGGTTAAATGTATTTGCAACTTGTTGGTCAAATATTTCATCTATAATTGATGAAATGTGAATTGGTTTTGTACAAGTCAAATCACTATTTTTATAAAGGTGGTTATATAATATAAATACAACTATCTATTTACATTCACCTATATTTGGGAAGGTGGATAGTAATTTCTCTATGCATGATTAGACACATAGTTGATTTAACATGTACTTTTCTTTACATGGTATAAAAACAATTTGAAAAAAAAGGGTTATTTTTATGTTTAACGTCAAAGATTGAGTTGACATTTGGTGGGGCCCAAGTTGTCAACTACTATCCCAAATACTAGATTTCGCACCACCATTGGGCCCTCTCCTTTACTGAATTTTGTAATTTGCTTCTAGCTACACTTTAACCCAAAAATTTGAAAATGAAACTTTGAAAGAGTTAGCCAATCTCCAAAATCATGAATAAATAAGAGTTGCTCTATTATATATAGAATATTAATTTTTAGATTATAAGCACATAGTGTCGATTAACCAAACACAAAATTTAACATCACATTTCTTTCTCTCGCTAGTCATTTAAAGCTTAATAATCAAATGTAATGTCTACATTTTTGGGTTCTCTTGTATTGCAATTGGCATTGACCTTCTCAATGAGTGTCACCATTGTTAGAGTTATTTGATATCGCCAATGAGCTTAGTTAGTCTTGACAACACTTATGCCACTAGGTAATTTCTGACCTCTAATGTACTCTTCAAGAATCCTGGAGATGGCATCTATTTGCAATAAGTTGTTTTGTTGACTTCATTTATCACTATTCTTCATCATGATCACCACAGTGTAGTTGGATTTTGATTCTAATGAGTTTGAATAGTTTCTACAAATGAATGCATTAATAGTTTATTTTTTATTATTTTATTGAGGTTGCTTAATAGTATTTAAAATATTTTAAATATATCTTAGTGTTACAACTCGTCAAAACCAAGGCAAA
Source organism: Cryptomeria japonica (assembly GCF_030272615.1). Lineage (NCBI taxonomy): Eukaryota > Viridiplantae > Streptophyta > Pinopsida > Cupressales > Cupressaceae > Cryptomeria > Cryptomeria japonica. The sequence goes on from NC_081408.1 coordinate 405,863,455, forward strand.
AAAGTGTTAAATTTTTAACACTACGAAGTTTGACAGGAAAAAAGTATATAAGACATTTGATATGCTCTTCAAATCCCTTTTGACATTATGCAGATTATTTTTTTTGTCTCTTTGGAATTGAGGAGTAAAACCCTCTCAAAAAGATTGACTACTATGTTGAGTGATCTTCCCTGGTGGTGAGATTCAATTAGAGTCTGAGTGAATGCTCAAAATTGGTTCAAGATTGTAAGTAAATGTTTGTGTTGAAGTTCATGTAGTTTGCAGAAGTTTGGGCATTTGGAATAATTTCCGTCTTGGACGACATTGTAGAAGCTCGTTCTCGTTGGTGGCTGTGATCAGTTTGAACGTCTTTGTGCGATTGGAGCTGGGCATAGTGAGGTCCTTAAGAAAATGTGATTTCTGAGCACCAAGTTGACAAACTTTGAACGACAAAGAATTTGACTTACCTTGGCTCGAATTTCTGCCACCGGTATTCATCTTTGGAGGAGGTGGTATTCATCTTTGGAGGGGATGTGAGTCGAATGGATGAGACAAAAGTCGATTTGGACCTTTTTTTTTGGTCAGTTTGCTGAGAAATAAAAAAGGCTTTAGGAGTCTATAAATTTTCACGTCAGCTCAGAAGAAGACAGAAGGGCAGCATTCCATACATTAGCCAAATTCTTTATTATTTGTTGAGTGACTTATGTGCCAGGAGTATTTATGACGTGCATGTTTGCTTGCAGCCATATTTATTAAATCCCTCTTTCCTAGTCGATTAGAATACATTTAGCTACTCTTCCATGCTGATTGTGGCGACCAGTTTGGAGTGTGCACTAGTTTTTTAAATTATTGAATCGCCCTCCGTGGGCTGTTGAAGCTCACGTATGATAAAGTAGAAGAGATTTTTGGGGTGTTTAAGTGGGTAGTGCTACAGAGTTAAAGCGTGGGAATGATATTGGACTCCCTCTTGTTTGCCGCCCGTCTTACTGTGCAATCTGAAAACCAATACTATTATATTGAAGTGCTGTCGTAATGCTGGTGAAACTTAGTTGAATTTCATCTTTTTTGAAAAGTTTGTTTTTGGCGTGGAATGAAGAATGTTGGTATCTCTTCCTTTCAGAGGTTTATGGTGGTGAATATACGTGTAATCTAGTATGTGCCTTCCTTGCTTGGTAGTTGTCAATTTGGTGAAAAGTGTTAGTGTTATGACAGCATATGCACGCTCTAAATTGTTTAATCATGATCATTAGCTTGTCATTATTTTGGATGATATGCAATGAAGTCAAATGGAACCATTTTAAAACTCAATACCAATCAAACAACAAGCCAAGTGGCAGATGATTATATCAAACAAGTGGCCGCAATGGAAATAACGAAGGGAGGTGGAAATTGAATCAGAAAATAGCGTAGAGAACAAAGCCCATTTGCTCTTTTCAAATAAAGATTAGCAATGACCACACATACAAACAAGTATAATATCTAGTGGAGATGACTGTTGAGACATGGACCAGCTAGGACTCGAACCTAGGACCTTCCATACGCTGCTGGAGTGCTCTACCACTGAGCTACTGGCCCCTCTTGGACCGGTCCATCGACGGTCCGGGTGTGGCTTATTTCCAACACCAACACCCACCCTTAAGCCACACCTCTTGTGTGCTTGGGGCTCCTACCCTGGACCTGGCTCTGATACCATGTTGAGACATGGACCAGCTAGGACTCAAACTTAGGACCTTCCATACGCTATTGGAGTGCTCTACCACTAAGCTACTGGCCCCTCTTGGACCAATCCATCGTCGGTCCGAGTGTGGCTTATTTCCAACACCAACACCAACACCCCCCCTTAAGCCACACCTCTCGTGTGCTTGGGGCTCCTAGCCTGGACCTGGCTTTGATACCATGTTGAGACATGGACCAGCTAGGACTCGAACCTAGGACCTTCCATATGCTGCTGGAGTGCTCTACCACTGAGCTACTGGCCCCTCTTGGACCAATCCATCGTCGGTTTGGGTGTGGCTTATTTCCAACACCAACACCCACCCTTAAGCCACACCTCTCATGTGCTTGGGGATCCTAGCCTGGACCTAGCTCTGATACCATGTTGAGACATGGACCAGCTAGGACTCAAACCTAGGACCTTCCATATGCTACTGGAGTGCTTTACCACTGAGCTACTAGCCCCTCTTGGACCAGTCCATCGTCGGTCCGGTTGTGGCTTATTTCCAACACCAACACCCCCCCTTAGGCCACAACTCTCGTGTGCTTGGGGCTCCTAGCCCAAACCTGGCTCTGATACCATGTTGAGACATAGACCAGCTAGGACTCGAACCTAGGACCCTCCATACGCTGCTGGAGTGCTCTACCACTAAGCTATTGGCCCCTCTTGGACCAGTCCATCGTCGGTCCGAGTGTGGCTTATTTCCAACACCAACACACCCCCTTAAGCCACACCTCTCGTGTGCTTGGGGCTCCTAGCTTGGACCTGACTCTGATACCATGTTGAGACATGGACCAGCCAGGACTCAAACCTAGGACCTTCCATATGCTACTGGAGTGCTCTACCACTAAGCTACTGACCCCTCTTGGACCAGTCCATTGTCAGTCTGGGTGTGGCTTATTTCCAACACTAGCACCCCCCCTTAAGCCGCACCTATCGTGTGCTTGGGGCTCCTAGCTTGGACCTGGCTCTAATACCATGTTGACACATAGACCAACTAGGACTTGAACCTAGAACCTTCCATACGCTGCTAGAGTGCTCTACCACTAAGCTACTGGCCCCTCTTCGACTAGTCCATCGTCAGTCCGGGTGTGGCTTACTTCCAACACCAACACCCCCCCCTTAAGCCACACTTCTCGTGTGCTTGGGGCTCGTAGCCTAGACTTGGCTCTGATACCATGTTGAGACATGGACCAGCTAGGACTCAAACCTAGGACCTTCCATACGCTACTAGAGTGCTCTACCACTGAGCTACTAGCCCCTCTTGGACCAATCCATCGTCGGTCTGGGTGTGGCTTATTTCCAACACCAACACCCCCCCTTAAGCCACACCTCTCGTATGCTTGGGGCTCCTAGCCTAGACTTGGCTCTGATACCATATTGAGACATGGACTGGCTAGGACTCAAACCTAGGACCTTCCATACGCTGCTGGAGTGCTCTACCATTGAGCTATTGGCCCCTCTTGGACCAGTCCATCGTCGGTCTGGGTGTGGCTTATTTCCAACACCAACACCCACCCTTAAGCCACACCTCTCGTGTGCTTGGGACTCCTATCTTGGACCTAGCTTTGATACCATGTTGAGACATGGACCAGCTAGGACTCGAACCTAGGACCTTCCATATGCTGCTGGAGTGCTCTACCACTGAGCTACTGGCCCCTCTTGGACCAGTCCGTCGTCAGTCCAAATGTGGCTTATTTCCAACACCAACAATGACTTCATACGTGTAAAACACAAATCTCAACCACACTCAAATACAATGAATTAATAATATATTTTTTATGTAGTCTGAATTTTTATATATTGGAAAAAGACAAAAATATATGAAAAAAGTAAAAGATTACAAATTAAGTCTATCAAATTTTAAAGGACTTCTGGTATACAAAATCTAATTTTTAAAAAAAATACAAATAGACAGAAGAAACACAATTAGTAAAAGAGGAGGAACCCTCCAAACTCCATAGTCAAAGTATAAGTCCTTACAATCTTGTAGATTATTCATGTTGTGAGTATCATAATAAATTTTGCTTTTATAAAGTAAAGATAATTAACAAAAGGAATGAAAAAGATAAGTGGGAAAGCCACTCCAATAAACCAACACTCCAACAAGAAGGACCCTTGTGTCATGCCCAAACTTTTGGGCACGAACGGGGTAAATTTTTTTTTTAAATCACAACTTAAAACATTAAATTTGCTAACATGCAATGCACTAGCAAGATTGCCTTAACTATGTGTGAGTTAACTCTAACCACTAATTCAAGTAAATGATATTAATTTAAATCAAAAGCGAAACACTAAAAGAATTATTTATTATCTCATCGATTTTAATCAATAAATTAATTTAGTCAATTAATTGATGTAGATAAAATTAATCTCCAATAACCATTAATTGATTTTAGGAACAAATTAAATTGGTCCTAGCACTTAGTTTATAAATGTCTATATTTTATTTTAACAATAACTAAAATGTGTTTAAACTAAATTGATATAAAAGGGTCAAATAAATCCATAATGCAAATTTTCCTATAAAGTTTAATCTCCTAAAACTATATCTAGGTGGATTAAATTTATTCCCTATAGTCAAATAATTTACAAATAAAATAAATTTCTTAAATGATTAACTCCAAACTAATTTAAAATTTAAGACTTCATATTTAAATGTTTATTTAACATATATAAAATATGAATGTTAAATAAACTAATTAAGTTAAAGTCAAATTTATACATCCATAATTTTAAACTATATATAAATATATATATATAAATATGTATATTTATAAATATACATATGATTATATATATATACATATTTATCTAATAAACTCTGATATATTTATTTGTGAGGTTATTTCCCCTTTTATTTAAACATACCTTATTAACTAAAATACTCCAGAACCCATTTTTTTATTAATATTATTATTAAATCCCCTTTATTGTTTTTGAAACTACATTACTTGCCCTAACCATTCATATTTTAAACTATATATATATATATATATATATATATATATATATATATATATATATATATATATATATATATATATATATATGTCTTTACAGTATTATAATTTATCAATGCAAAACCCTAAACTAAAAATATATGTATATATTACAAAATGCCCTACATTTTATAATCTCTTCCTTTATTCATTCTACCCTAACCCTACCCGGGCTAGGATTTTATTTCTCTCTCTCTCTCTCTCTTTTTTATAGGGCGGTGGTTCACGCAGGAGGAGCGGCGGCTATGGGGGAGGCGGTGGGTTCTCCCCGGTCGCCACTGTGTGTGCACACAGCGGCGGCGGTGCCCACTGTGTGTCTACACAGTGGTGGTGAGGGCACCGCCCACTGTGTGTTCACACAGTGGGTTCGCCTTCCCCCCCGATACCCAAGGTTTTACTTTTATTTTTAATTTTTTTTTGTTTAATTTGTTTTTATATATATATATATATATGCATTAGAAGCTCAGGCTAACCCTGCTATACAAAAATACATATGTTATATTATTATTTTTTTGAAACTTTTAAACAGTACGACTATAACAATCTGATTTAATACAATGTATTTTTTTTAAAAATAAATTCCATATATCAGAGATACCCTGATTAATGGTAGGTTTCATTTCTGCAAATTAATAAATAACAGAGTTAGATAAATATGAACAACGACTATATAAATATGTTATTTTAAAAAAAAAAATAGATAGACCATTTAATTCTAGATTTTAATTTCTGCAAACAAGTAAAAAGACAGAATTAAATCAATTTATACAACAACTATTTTTAGACTAGAAAATATTGAAATAAAACTTAGAGATAATCATATTAATTTTTAGATTTGTTTTCTGCGAATAAATGAAAAGGAAAAATGACAGAGTACAATAAAACATATTCAACAACTACATAAATCTAGGTTTATTTTAATTAAATTTAGAGATATGCATAAGGAAATAAACTTGCACATTTGTTTTCAAAGTAACATGCATGCAATCATTTAAAATTTCAAGAACAATACAAAACATAAACTCAACATAAATAATTCATTTTGCAACCAAATAATATTTTAATAAAAACAATGTATTTCCTTATGGTATATTTAAAATACATTATAGTCAACCTTACAAATGGATCTCTCATTTCTATTAAATGAGGATCTTAAAAATATTAGATACATTTCCTTTCGAAAATAGATACAACATAGTTTCCCTTTTACATTGCTGCAACTTAAAAACATAAATTTTTCATTCCCAAATCTTTTTCTGTAAACACATAAGTCCAGCAACTTCTACTTGTCTGTTTCTTTTCTTTCAACAACCTGCAAATAAATCATAGGCTATGACCATGGAGTGCTCACCTCCCAACCTAGGCTAAATAATAGCCACCCCCGAGCTTGGAGAACCAAGCCCTAGACAGGTTACACACATGCAAACACAACAAGCAGGGGAAAACAATCACAAACATATTCCCAACCAAGGCTACACTGCACCACACAATGTGATGTCTTTTCAAGGGTGGTAGTGGACCAAGTACCCTGAGGAGACTGCAAGTATGGCAAAACACAAAGCCACCTCATGGCAAACAAAGATTTATCATAAGTATAATAACCCCACATCCTTATGCCCCCCAAGGCATTCATACCTTATTTCCCTCCTTATGACCCCCAAATGCATATAACAAGCCATGCAACAAGGGTCACATAAATATCCCTTGAGAACACTCTCACAACGAGAGCCTCTCACTCGAGGGCTGTCAAACTTCTACCACCCACAAGACCATCCTCTATCCCAAGAGTAGGAGGCCTTGGTTACTCCCAAAACACAGAATGCATACAAGAAATAAAAGACATAACGCGTAATAATTTTCACAAAAGAAAAATGCAAGAACTAGCCTTTTCTTACAAGCAAATCTTTTCAAAATAACATGCAACATGAAAACAATACAAAGAGAAGTTAAACCAACCTTCAAACTACCCAAAGGTATGCTAGATTAGTTGAAGATGAGCAGCCCAATTCCACAATCCTTGTTTCTCTACACTTAGCCCAATTCCTATACCAATTCCTTCCCTTTCAAAATTGCTTTGTCTCCAAAAATGGAGAGTGGGTGATTACCCACAAAATCTCTCATTCTTGCCTAAGAAGACCTCAGTGAGAGTTCTCACAGGTTTCTAAAATTGAAAAAGGAAAAGTCAGAAAAAGATCAAAAGGGATCTCAAATCAAAAAGGAAAGTTAACTAACCTAGATGAGGCCTTCTAAATTCAATTTTCGCACATCTTAGAAAACTCACTTTTTGGGATGATTAAGTAGTCACATGGGAGTTGTCACATGCCTAAAATTACTCCTAACCCTTAGGTACACCTTATGGGCTTTAGGAAACACCTTTAAACTACCCCTAGGAGTCCATTTAACCCTTATTAAACCCATCTGAAGTTAATTTTTGGGTCAAACCTAACTTGACCACCCCAAAGATTCTCTACCCAAGGAAAATATAGAACCACATTAAATTATTAGAAAAAGATATGGTTAAAACAACTCCCTCCAAGAGACAATTCAAAAATCAACACATGTGTCAAGTGGCACAATAAAAATACTTTTACAAAATTACACATGAAATTTTGTCTCTTGTTGGATTTACACAATTTAATTAATTCAATTTAACACACATGCCACATTCACTTTCACAAATAAAATACGATACAAACGGGGTGTTGTCTAACCAAATAGACAAACCCTGGTTGTACGAACGTGCATAGGTCTAGGTTTGGATCTCCATAATGTTTCCATGGTCACATGGATAATTTTCCTGCGCATCTCAATTACACATTAGTAATTCCAAATAACCTCATATAATATAAAACACATGAATAAGAGTACACATCAAACACTCTGCATACAATTGACATTAACAAATCAATATCTCATATATCCCAATTTATCCACATAAGCCATTATCATAATCCTCATAATTTCATTCATTCATGTAAGTTACGCATCATATTTCCAACACCATAATAAAGTTCTGCAAATCCAGATATAGCTGACATACGTTAGATCAAGATTATCCAATCAGTGGATCTTTTAGGATTTCAAATTCATAACACATCAATATGTACACCACAAGGTGACATGATTCTATAACTTGGTTCAATTACTTTTCTCACCAATCTATCTATCTAACATAGCCCATCCTATTGAATTATAGCATTTATTAATAGGGTCAAACATGGTCAACTAAGTTAATCAAAGCTTGGTTGGGGAGGGTCTTACATCCTCCTCCCCTAGAGTTTGACTTACTCCTAGAAGTCGCATGAGTAGAATTATGAAGTAGGGACATAACCTTTCCCACAATTTCGATAAGTTACTCAAAATCTTATCTTGCCTACTAGAAAGGTGAAATACCAAAATCAACTTATTATTGTAATTAACTTACTATCTTCACAAGGTTAAATTCTTAGTATTTTTATTACATTTCCCTTCGATATCAGGTAGGTGTTTACAAGTTCTATCTTTCAACAACTTACATTAATGCGCCATCCATATCATATCAATAACACACATCAACTCCCACAATCAAGGTTACACGTGTTAGTTTACTTATTACTTTTTAGGAGTCATACTTATTAAGGGTTCGTGTAAAACATGTTTATCCCACCGCAATTGTCATCCATGCTTGCCACTAAAGAGAATTGACATCACAGTTTATTCTTAATGAATCTACTTATTTTACATCAAGGCACCTCATTAGGGTGATAATAAGATATTTTTTAAACCGTCCTAGGTGCATAATTTCTTCCAACTTCCTTAGGTAACAAGGTCTAATCAAATTTAGGTTCTTCAAAACCGCCCCTATATAGGGTAGTTTTCTACCACTAGGGATTACAATGTTTATATTTCTAGGCACCAAGGTTTAAGTTTCATAGGGTGCATTATTCGCAATTTCCAAACATTAAGGTACATAACAATCCCATTCTAAGGGGGTGATGGAAATTATTAATACTTATTTTAGATATCATCCACGCAATCATCTCCATACACATGCCAAATTTACCAATCGACAATCATCACTTTCGCAATTCATTAGGTCTAGATCACACTATTGTTATAATTTTTTTTTTCTCTTTCAGATTACTCGCAATTAATTTTATTTAGGAGGATATTCCTTCCTTTATCTTGATTTGATAAAATTTATTCTTTGTTAATTCTTTGTGCCTAATTTCACTCCTTGTGGTACTCTCCCTTGACACACTATCAGTGGTTCAATGGACATGATAGACATTACACATATCACATCACTAGGGCTAGCTATATCAACCATCAAAATGACCACTTGACACTTTAAAAGGTCAAAATAAAAAAATACTTTTACCAAGTCCCTTCAAAAGAAGAAAAGTGTTGGCAATTGAAAGATATTAAAACTAGAAACATGGCAAGTGCCATAGTTCCAATAAAAAGAAACATAAATTTAGTGGTCCTCTCTTCATAAAAAAAAAATAGAATAAAATAAATAAAGGAAAGTACTAGCCCCTAGGTCACAATATACTTTTCAAAGAAAGTTGAAAATACTGACGAATCAAAACTCGAAACAAGATGACCATACTGGTCATACCCTAGGGAGTAATCGCAACACATCACCCAACATCACATGTCCTGAGTGTGTTAGGAAGTGATTGTTAGACTCTTAAGGTTCTTAGATTCTTTATAATCCTTTATTGATTTATGAAATAAATTCTTATACACAAGAGATCACATTCGTTTTTTATAAATCATGTTCCATTTTAACCTTCACGTGCTTACTATTTCAAGCAACACTTTTCGATATAATCCACTATCTATATAGGGTTATTAACATCCTTAATTATATTCTAACAGGTGATTGCACTAACTCTGCCATTCTCCGTCCATTCCTCTTGCACTAATTTTTTTTTGAACACTTAATTATACGCAATCTATGCTTAATTAGAGGTTAAAGCTTAACAAGCTAATCCAACAAAATCTTAGGTCTCGATAAAACTCCTAGGCGATAGGATTAAAAAAATTACTAACATAACAATTACGATAACTCCTATTATCAAGCGGATCGAATAAATTTTATAAGGGCAATAATAATTTCACTCAAAAGTCCCTTTCATTTCAGTTGCGTTTAATAGTACTTAATTAGATCATCTTCTACTAAATAGACATTTATATAGTTACTTGGCTCAATATCAATTATTTAATAAATATCCAGTTTCCTCCATCCTGTAATTACATCCCTCCTTAATTACTTAATTTAATATGGCTTCTATTAATTATCTTAATATGCTAAACCTTGATTCAATGTTACGTGGTAGCTCGAGTATCGACACTTCCACGTCTTACACACATGGCTGATAGTTCGGTACAAAATTGACACTTGTTTACTTAGAACCACTTAGGATTTGTATAATGTAATCATATAATTTTACTAGGGACATCATTTGTTTTCTTAGCACCTTATGCTAGCTCCTTATATTTTCACCTCTAACATTCACTTGCCTTCATTAGGTAGGAGCTTGTTGTCAAATTACTAACACAATTGGGGTGGAACTATTGTCAAGTAAGATCGATAACGGTTGACAACAATCCCTACCCACACATTTCATGACATATTTCAAACAACTTGGAGAGTGGACTTATTCTCTCCTACTTCACTTATGCAACTATGAAATCAAGGGGGTGTGCACTCGAAAAGTGACCAACACCCATCCTTTTAATTAAAATTTAGTAAAAGGGAAGTTATCTCGTTCCATATTAATTATTTATATTTACTTACTAGCCCATTTCCGACATATCACAACCTTCGATCTCTTCAATCTGAAAAAAAAATAAACACCTTATCATCATAATATTTTGTTACCTAATTACGGTATAACTTAAAGGTGTCCAATAATTACCAATGTCTTAAGACTCCCATAATTTTCCAAGTTCTCCCTTGGCTAACCACAAAATTCGGCTCCTTATCAATGTTCTCATAAAATCTTTTATACTGCCAACTAATTCCCATTAAAAATTTGGTATTATATTGTTGTTATACTATCTTTCCATAAGTCATTTCCATCTGCATGTTGCTTCATCTATACTTAATGTTTTCGCATACTTCTACATTCGAGTGCCATAATTTGCAAAACTTCTTCGATTGTGCCTAGTAGTTAAATTGTGTTACATACTGTCTTGTACCTAGCAACTAACCTTGATTGGGTTGCACTTTTCTTCCTAGTTTTCTGAACGAGTATTAGTTACTTATTCCTAGATTATAAGATCCTAATATTTTTACACTCCTTGCACTTCAATGGGGATTTTTGTACGATTCCCAAATCAACTCTACTCTCTCTTCCATTATTTAATTTCTCCAAGATTATCTTCCCGTAAAGGAACTAGTTGAGGTTTTACTTGCTTGTTTCCCCAATTATATAACCACGGATGAACTTAGGGTTTATTTTAATTACGTGTTTTAACCCAAGAAGTTCATGCCTCCTTTCTCCTTATTTAACTCATCTATAGTATTACTAGGGTTTTCTGATCAAAGAGATTGCCATTCATCATTTTCGTTCTAATATTCAGGGTTATCCAACTCTAGCTTCACTGCATTACTACAAAAATTGTCTAACAAATGCTCTTAATAAGAAATCTAGCATGACCACATTCTTAAGGTACCTAGTCATTAGGATAGGTTAATGCTTCTATCTAAGATTCACAAGAGTTCCTTTTAACTCTTCTTCATTTATGTCTCCAATGGCCGCCTTGATCTTTTTAACCATTATAATTTCACATAGCTTAAAAACTTAACTTGAACTGTCTCGATCTTATTTATCTTGTTTATTGTGCCTTTATCTTAGGTCTAACTACCTTGCTCGACTTGCCATGTCAAGAACATATCTCGATGGAAGGCATTCTCTTAGTTACCATCAAGAGTATTTTATTGAAGAATTAACTCCTCATACTTGATTTGATTATGGCAATTATTGCATTTAGGTTCCAATTGAATGGTACCCCATAAGTACTAAAGAGCTAAATTCCGTGATTAAACACCGAAAATACTTCATATAAATAAATAATTGAAAATTTCATAGCCTTTGGGGTTTTATTTAAGCCATAAATATTATGACTAATAAGTTTCAATTTCAGGGCTTACAGTGATCCTTGGAATCCCCTTGAATTGATATATGTTGGTCTGTTGATTTAAAAGAATTTTCACTTATGTTTCACTTTGTTATTTCGCAAGTTTTCACCTAGGTGTTATACTTCAAGCCATAGTTTTGTTTCAACTAAGTTATGAATGTAGCCCATGTTCACCCGTGTTTGAACCTAGAGCTTTGATACCAAAATGTCATGCCCAAACTTTTGGGCACAAACGGGGTAAATTTTTTTTTAAATCACAACTTAAAACATTAAATTTGCTAACATGCAATGCACTAGCAAGATTGCCTTAACTATGTGTAAGTTAACTCTAACCAGTAACTCAAGTAAATGATATTAATTTAAATCAAAAGCGGAACACTAAAAGAATTATTTATTATCTCATCGATTTTAATCAATAAATTAATTTAGTCAATTAACTGACGTAGATAAAATTAATCTCCAATAACCATTAACTGATTTTAGGGACAAATTAAATTGGTCCTAGCACTTAGTTTATAAATGTCTATATTTTATTTTAACAATAACTAAAATGTGTTTAAACTAAATCGATATAAAAGGGTCAAATAAATCCATAATGCAAATTTTCCTATAAAGTTTAATCTCCTAAAACTATATCTAGGTGGACTAAATTTATTCCCTATAGTCAAATAATTTACAAACAAAATAAATTTCTTAAATGATTAACTCCAAACTAATTTAAAATTTAAGACTTCATATTTAAATGTTTATTTAACATATATAAAATATGAATGTTAAATAAACTAATTAAGTTAAAGTCAAATTTATACATCCATAATTTTAAACTATATATATATATATATATATATATATATATATATATATATATATATATATATATATATATATATATATATATATATATATATATATATATATATATATATATATATATATATGTGTGTGTGTGTGTATGTATATATGTATATATGTGTATATATATATGTATATATATATGTATATATGTTTATATATATATATATACACAAATTATGCAAAATACTCGAGAACCCATTTTTTTTATTATTATTATAAAATCCCCTTTATTGTTTTTGAAACCACATTACTTGCCCTAACCATTCATATTTTTAATCTCTCTCTCTCTCTCTCTCTCTCTCTCTCTCTCTCTCTCTCTCTATATATATATATATATATATATATATATATATATATATATATATATATGTCTTTACAGTATTAAAATTTATCCATGCAAAACCCTAAACTAAAAATATATGTATATATTACAAAATGCCCTACATTTTATAATCTCTTCCTTTATTTATCCTACCCTAACCCTACACGAGCTAGGGTTTTAATTCTCTCTCTCTTTTTTTTTTACAGGGCGGTGGTTCACGCAGGAGGAGCGGCGGCTATGGGGGAGGCGACGGGTTCTCCCCGGCCGCCACTGTGTGTGCACACAACGGCGATGGTGCCCACTATGTGTCCACACAGCGGGTTCACCCCCACCCCCCCCTCGCTTCCCCCCTGCCCGATACCCAAGGTTTTACTTTTATTTTATTTAATTTATTTATTTATTTTTTAATTTATTCTATTTAATTTTTTTTTGTTTAATTTGTTTATTATATATAATTCAATATATATATATATCTTGCATTTATAACCACATTTTTAAATATATATATATATATATTAGAAGCTCAGGCTAACCCTACTGTACAAAAATAAATGTTATATTATTATTTTTTTGAAACTTTTAAACGGTATGACTATATCAATCTGATTTAATACAATGTATTTTTTTTAAAATAAATTCCATATATCAGAGATAGCCTAATTAACGGTAGGTTTCATTTCTGCAAATAAATAAATAAAAGAGTTAAATAAATATGAATAGCGACTATATAAATATGTTATTTTAAAAAAAAAAAATAGATAGACCATTTAATTCTAGATTTTAATTTCTGCAAACAAGTAAAAAGAAATAATTAAATCAATTTATACAGCAACTATTTTTAGACTAGAAAATATTGAAATAAAACTTAGAGATAATCATATTAATTTTTAGATTTGTTTTCTGCGAATAAATGAAAAGGAAAAATGACAGAGTATAATAAAACATATTCAGCAACTACATAAATCTAGGTTTATTTTAATTAAACTTAGAGATATGCATAAAGAAATAAACTTGCACATTTGTTTTCAAAGTAACATGCGTGCAATCATTTAAAATTTCAAGAACAATACAAAACGTAAACTCAACATAAATAATTCATTTTGCAACCAAATAATACTTTAATAAAAACAATGTATTTCCTTATGGTATAATTAAAATACATTATAGTCAACCTTACAAATGGATCTCTCATTTCTATTAAATGAGGATCTTAAAAATATTAGATACATTTCCTTTCAAAAATAGATACAACATAGTTTCCCTTTTACATTGCTGCAACTTAAAAACATAAATTTTCCATTCCCAAATCTTTTTCTGTAAACACATAAGTCCAACAACTTCTACTTGTCCGTTTCTTTTCTTTCAACAACCTACAAATAAATCATAGGCTATGACAATGGAGTGCTCACCTCCCAGCCTAGGCTAACTAGTAGCCACCCCCGAGCTTGGAGAACCAAGCCCTAGACAGGTTACACACATGCAAACACAACAAGCAAGGGAAAACAATCACAAACATATTCCCAACCAAGGCTACACTGCACCACACAATGTGATGTCTTTTCAAGGGTGGTAGTGGACCAAGTACCCTAAGGAGACTGCAAGTATGGCAAAACACAAAGCCACCTCATGGCAAACAAAGATTTATCATAAGTATAATAACCCCACATCCTTATGCCCCCCAAGGCATTCATGCCTTATTTCCCTCCTTATGACCCCCAAAGGCATATAACAAGCCATGCAGCAAGGGTCACATAAATATCCCTTAAGATCACTCTCACAACGAGAGCCTCTCACTCGAGGGCTGTCAAACTTCTACCACCCACAAGACCATCCTCTCTCCCAAGAGTAGGAGGCCTTGGTTACTCCCAAAACAAAGAATGCATACAAGAAATAAAAGACATAATGCGTAATAATTTTCACAAAAGAAAAATGCAAGAACTAGCTTTTTCTTACAAGCAAATCTTTTCAACATAACATGCAACATGAAAACAATACAAAGATAAGTTAAACCAACCTTCAAACTACCCAAAGGTATGCTAGATTAGTTGAGGATGAACAACCCAATTCCACAATCCTTGTTTCTCTACACTTAGCCCAATTCCTATACCAATTCCTTCCCTTTCAAAATTGCCTTGTCTCCAAAAATGGAGAGTGGGTGATTACCCGCAAATCTCTCATTCTTGCCTAAGAAGACCTCAGTGAGAGTTCTCACAGGTTTCTAAAATTGAAAAAGGAAAAGTTAGAAAAAGATCAAAAGGGATCTCTCATCAAAAAGGAAAGTTAACTAACCTAGATTATGCCTTCTAAATTCAATTTTCGCACATCTTAGAAAATTCACTTTTGGGGATGATTAAACGACTTCACATGAGAGTTGTCACATGCCTAAAATTACTCCTAACCCTTAGGTATACCTTATGGGCTTTAGGAAACACCTTTAAACTACCCCTAGGAGTCCATTTAACCCTTATTAAACCCATTTGAAGTTAATTTTTGGGTCAAACCTAAGTTGACCACCCCAAAGATTCTCTACCCAAGGAAAATATAGAACCACATTAAATTATTAGAAAAAGCTATGGTTAAAACAACTCCCTCCAAGAGATAATTCAAAAATCAAGACATAAATCAACACATGTGTCAAGTGGCACAATAAAAATACTTTTACAAAATTACACATGAAATTTTGTCTGTTGTTGGATTTACACAATTTAATAAATTCAATTTAACACACATGTCACATTCACTTTCACAAATAAAATACGATACAAACGGGGTGTTGTCTCTCCAAATAGACAAACCCTGGTTTTACGAACGTACATAGGTCTAGTTTTGGATCTCCATAATGTTTCCATGGTCACAAGGATAATTTTCCTGTGCATCTCAATTACACATGAATAAGAATACACATCAAACACTCTGCATACAATTGACATTAACAAATCAATATCTCATATATCCCAATTTATCCACATAAGCCATTATCATAATCCTCATAATTCCATTCATTCATAAGATACACATCATATTTCCAACAACATAATAAATTTTTGCAAATCCAGATATAGCTGACATACATTAGATCAAGATTATCCAATCAGTGGATCTTTTAGGATTTCAAATTCATAACACATCAAAATGTACACCACAAGGTGAAATGATTCTATAACTTGGCTCAATTACTTTTCTCACCAATCTATCTATCTAACATAGCCCATCCTATTGAATTATAGCATTTATTAACAGGGTCAAACATGGTCAACTAAGTTAATCAAAGCTTGGTTGGCGAGGGCCTTACACCTTGCAAGGATCTAGAAAGACATTATAGTCAACATTCACAAAATCATTGAAAGAGTTGTTTGAATCTAATGTAGGGTATCCTATCACTTCTGGTACTAACTCGATATTGTCTAAAATCTACGATTTGATTTCTTTCCCTACTAGTATGCCTCCAAAAAATATATCAAATAAAGGGTTAAATTCCATAGAACATGCCAAAAATGTGAGATGAGAAAAATAAAAAATAAAAAATAAAAAAGAGAATAAAACAATAAGAATCAAACTCCAATTGTACAAATTCTCACCTTTTGATTCAACTCAGTAATAATTTATATCAAAATAAAATAAATGAAATTAGAATTGTTAAACCAATGCATACAACCATTATGGATGAAGTGGATATGCTTGAAAAATTTGGTATACTTGTTGATCAATGTTGCAACATCTACTTGCTAAATTCAAAATGGTGAAAATAAAGGATTAAGATCCAGTTTATGAAAAAAATTGAGAGGAAATTGATGGGTAGAGATTTCATCTTGAATCATGCATTTGATCCATGAATTATGGATGTGATGGGAGAGGTGACAATTAGTTTTCCAATTGGATGGAGGCAACTCGACAGTCAAGTCATTTGATTTGAGAGTTGATATTTATCTTATCTTATTTATTAATTTGTGATCCTGAGTTAATCAAATTTATTATCTTATCAATATATTTGATCGGTAAGTTAATTAAATTTGATTATTTAATTGACTACATTGATTCGATAATAAAACCTCTCATATTTCCTCTAAAATTTTAATTAATTTAATTATTATCTAATTTAGATTTAAATTTAAGTTACATTAATTAAACAATAAATATTATTTAATAAATTTAATTGTGAGAGTAATAAGACTTGGGATAATAAATTAACAATATTAATAGATTAAGAGGTGAAAATTCATTAAATTTTAGCATTAGATTATATTATAAAAATTGTTGTATATAAGGTTTCAATGTTTACATGGTCAATCAAAGAAAAATAAAATGGCATTAAAGAATCATATTCATATTCTTGTCCAAGTGATGGGATAAATCAACACAATCGATAATAAAGAACCTAAAGACATTAATTAAGGTTGATTGCTTTGATAAAACTGAAGAGAACTATTTTATGTAAAACCAACAATGCAACATGATGGATGACAAGCCAACTATTAGAAAGGATGGGTTTTTTTTATCACATGTACTTTAATAATGACTTGATGCGTGAAGATTCAACCCTTGATGGTCTTTCAAAGTTGATCTTTATAGGTTAGTCATATGAAAGGTTAATTGATAAAGATGATAAAAAAATGTTTCCACCACAAGCTTCCCATTAATATAAATTATGGATTTAATTACTCAAGAGTTTGTGAGTAAGATTTTAATTCAACAACTTTGCATTTCTTAGAGTTTGATAGTTTGACTAAATTTAAGATTGCATATGTTGAAGAGATAGGTGGAGAGAATCAATTCTGACAAGTGGTGATTACTATGTCTTCAAATGTATTATGGATATAAGACCTTACTAAATACCTTCAAAAGGAATCTCAATATCTTCATGTACAATTGATTTTTTTTGTTATGAAAGATCATTCAATGCCTATGCATATCAATCAATTCATGTTGAATCTCTCTCAAAAAGATCATTTCTACCCATTTCAAAATCTAAATTTTTGAGAAGCCTTTTTGACAATTCTTAAACTATCTGGTATCATAACTTGACCCTTAGCTCACGAGGAGTAATTATTACTTTTTAGTGAAAGTTCATAATTGTTTCACATTTTTATTGATGAAACGGTAAATACAAATATATTGTTTCAACTTGGACTATCTAAAAGTGACGTCTATGTTCTAAATTTCAAAATGATATAAATTTATGAAATGTAGATCTCTTATGTAGTTTACTTTCAATGTTTTTAATTTTCAAAAATTAGGTTTTATTCGATAAAGTGGGAAAGGCTCAAACCTATTACAAAACACAAGCATAGAGATAAAATAAAACACCTAATAGAGATAAAATAAAACACCTAAGTGGCAAATAAAGAATGTCTCATGAGAAGAGAGATTGGGGCAAATAGAAACAAACATAAAATTATTTTGACTAAAGCATATAATCAAACGAAGCCCTCCAAAACTAAGGGAATGATAAGGACCATCTAAAAACCCTCAAGGCGGTGTGAATACCATATTCAACCAAGGACTCTGGATAGGAGGAGGGTAGGGATGAACAATCTTAACACTTTTTGGAGGAATCACAGTCGAAGTACTCCCATCTACAAGTTTTCTCTTGACCTTACATCAATGCTCACATCAACATTAGCATCTCTACTAGTAGAATCTAGAATCTTTCCATTATAGAAGATAATTCTTAAAAATTAGTTTATATATATATATATATATATATATATATATATATATATATATATATATATATATATATATATATATATATATATATATATATATATATATATATATATATATATATATATATATATATATATATAATCTTCAAGAAGATAATTTTAATTGTTGTAAGTTTTTTAAAAAAAGTAAGGTTAATGGGATGTTGCAAAAAATAAAGCAAATGTATTTTTTTCTTTAATTTTATCTATTTAAATAACTTGAAAATCTAGTGCATGGAAAAGAGAATTATTTTTCATAAATTATTTTATTTTTATTTTTAAAACTAAAGTCAAATTTATTTAAACTTTCATACTTTTGATGGGATGTTAGCAATTGTCTATTTTTTATAATTAAAAAAATTACAACCTATTGTAATTGATGTTCTCCTCCAGTGCATCATATATATTTAATTTTTAAAAAATTTATAATTACTCTCATGTTTGATTATAATAACATATTTGTAATAAATTTTTTAAAATAATTATAAAAATAATCAAAATACATATTAAATTTTTTCAAATTTCAGACTCTACAAAAGCTTTTTTTTTAAGCAATTTTTCTAAAAATACTCTTGATTGGAGGACTTTAAAGTTGAAGTTGATTTTTTGTTGAATTTACCAAAAAGAAGAGATAGATAGTTATAGGTGAGATATTTTCACTAAAAAATTGAAACCTCATCATATAATTTGAGCCCAACTTGGCTTTTAAAATTAAATTATATCAATATAATAGTTTTAGGTGAAAGCATTTCACCCAAATTTTGTTGCGCCACGTAGATGTCAAGTAGTTTTGCATGAAACTATTGTTGTGCTACATAAGTGCCAAGTAGTTTGTCGTGAAACTATTTCCTTAAAATGTGTGACACATTTATGAACTTCAACTATTTTTACAACTTGTAAATGACTTTATGTAACCCACTTTTATATTACTATATTCCCTCTCATAAATTGGAGCATTTATATTTTCCATATAATTGGTTTTGTGTTTTCCAATTTATGACACTTTTATTATGTTGTATTATATTTCCCTTTTCTATAGTGTAATGCCATGTTTTATTGCCATTTAGATGATTTAAGAATACCTTGACTCTATTGCCCAACTAATAAAACACTTGTCTATCTATAAAATCAAAGATTTTTAAGTCCTCCAATATTACAAGTATATGTCAGGATCTTTAGACAAAATCAACTGTTATGTCTATTTGAATTTTTTTTAAATCAAATTTATCGACTAAAAATCTTCATTTATCTACCTTGTTTCCAAATATTTATCTTATATAAATGTTTTTTTTTCTAACCCCACAAAATCACAAAAATAGATTCTACCTCATTAATAAAGCATGACATTTTCAAGAGGTGTACACACTTTAGAAAAGAACAATGTGTAAACAATTTCCGAGATGTGTGTTTGTAAAGAAGGTTGCACCATTGCAAATAGGATTAAAAGATAAGGATTTCATGGATGTGTTGGTGATTGCTTTGGGTATTGGCATATAAAGATTTTGTTTGTATGAGTGTTTGCTTTAAGAAGAAATAATATATTATGATTTGTAAGAGATACTTGTTAGACCAAAGGCACAAGCTAGAGTTCTGGAGTGCATGAAAACAAGGAAACATGCAACAAATATAGTGTAGTGGTGAATATAAAAGGAGAATGACATGCTTTTGCAAGGGGATTTTCCTTTTAAAATGTTAATGTATTGTAATGCACCAACAATATGACACGCATCTTATAAAGAAACACAAATCCTCACTAACATTACACTAAGAGTATTAATGCATGCCTAAACAAATCAATTTTCAAGGTTTCCTAAGGGATTAATCATGAAGACAAGTTGTGGAATCATTAAAGTCATTTAGAGTCAAAAGTCTATTTTTAACTGCATAAAAAATAGCTCACATTTTTAGTCATTTTTATTTTCTCAAGAAAAAAGTTTATATAGAGATTTGGTATTTTTAGTTGAAGTTATATATAATCTTATTAATCTTAGAATCAACAATTTTTGGATCATCACCTCATGTGGAATATAAGATTTTACAAAATAATTGTAATATTTTGATCATCAATTCAATTGACAATCACATCATTATAATTTTAAAATTAATGAATTAAATAATTTTTAATACAGTTTGCGTATCGTATAAGTAGGTCATATTTAAGATAAAAATGTAGTTAGTCTTTTTATTTTCATGCAATTACTTGTAAACAATATATGTATGTGTTTTCTTGCACTTTGTTGGATGAATATTAAATGGTTTCTCATATTGACATATTACTTAAATTGATATTCAAGTATTTATGATTATTAATCTAAAATTCAATGTTTAATAAAATTTATTATACCTGTCTTTTTTCCAAGTATCTATTCAGATATTTTGTTATGTAATGAATATGTTAAATAACTTCTACTCAATTTGCAAGCTTTATATTACAAGTCTTTTGGAAGCTAGATTTTATGGCTTTGTACTATCCTTTATTTACTTTACCAAGTCAACATGTTTTATGTATTAACTTTTCAATCCATGTGTGCTTGTTTAGCCAAATCTTTGTATTTAGTTGAGCAATATGTATAGTTCTAAAATTTAGTTTCAATCAAGAAATATAAAATCCTATAACTTGCGTTGATCGAGTATTTCAGCCTTCTACACTAGGAAAAACCAAAAAGACACATAACTAAAGTTTATTCAACATGAACATAAAATCACTCTCACAAAGATTGTAATTTGAAATACATTGTTAGTTAAAAGATTTGTCCCTTTGTAATAGTTCTGAAGATAACTCACTATGCCCAAAATGAAAGACTAAATCGTAACTAACAATTGGAGGAATCGCTATTGAATTAGCAATTCTTCTCTGAATTTTAGAGGTACAACTCCCTTGTGTAATGTGATTTTGTTTTTTGGGTATGCTTTTGACCCGAAAGCAAAAAAGGCAAACTAGCACCCACTCATAGCCACGACATAGATGTGATTGTAGTCTTAAAATAAAAGAAGAGTGAAGACAAGCAACGCACATCATTAACTCAACACCCATAAGAGATCTACGATCAAGAAAAAAAATAACAGTTCCTTTTCGTTATCAAACCAAGATCATACAGATCTTGTAACTAATATATACAAAATCAGGTGCAATAGATAAACATGAAGAATAATTGTGTATTCACAAAAGAAACAACAATTTAAAATATATGCCAATAAACACAAAGATTCACAATATTCTTTTATTTCTTTGATGAAAAACAAGGTTCACAGACCCTGTACTCTGGTACAATGATTATATTGAAAAGAGAACCATACTGCTCCCTTTCCCTGCAAAACTTACTCTAATCGAGTTTCACTCTCATATCTAAGTATGATGGGGATCAGAGAATCTCACCCTTCCCCCATTGTTTGATATCATTACATATAAAAGAAACCCCCAATCTACCCTTTCAGTTTCTTATAATCGCCTTCTTTTAGAATTAATTACAGATACAAAAATATAAAACCTCTTTATTCTCCCGTAGACAATGTTTTATAAATTAAAGCATTTCGAGCTCACACTTTATATTATAATGATGTACTCCGTCATAAAATTGATGGGGAGAAAACTGTCAACGCATTTTGTCCAGTAATTTGGTTTCCCTTCTATTTGAAGACTTTATCTTTTGAATGAGAAATAGGAAAGTCTGTTATTGCTATATATGATGCAGACAATTCTAGAAGCCATCGTTGTATTTCAAGACAGAGTATCAAGATCCTTTCCTTTCAAATGATCTGTTATATCTTCCGTGACAAAGTAATAGGGAAGGCAAAATATCTTCAATGCATTTCTGTCAGGTTCTATATTCTCTATTATTCACCATTAGCATAATGGTTTCTTCTCTCATCTGCAGAGTGTCTTTCTAACTCCAAGTCAATGAAAAGGCTTTTATTTACTCCCTTATAAGCTAATACAGAAGGCATGTAATTGTTTATGTATCTGGAACTGCTCAATTCAATGGAAGTACCCAAAGTGTCGCAGGCATTCACACAGATCTTCTCTAGTATCTTGATGTGTACTTGAACTACTAGTGATTTCAGATCGAAATACAATGTAGCTTCGCAGCTTCTTGTCTGGCAACATTGTTACAACAACTAATACATTGCAGTTATCACAATATGTTCTCGATGCAAAGCACTCACAATACAATTCAAATATTGTTCTTGAATTTGGCTCTTGGAGCTTTTTGGTTTTCATCTTTCTTACTCTTCTAAGCTCTATTACCTTATCGTTAAGTGTAAATAATGTGTAAATCTTTCTATTGCCTGGCAAAAACCTAACATCCACCGCTAGCATTCGCTTAAAATTTTTCTAAAGACATCTGCAACACAATCATTATCTGCATAATTTGTGATGCTCCATAGTGAGGCCGATATGTGCCTCAGTTAAATGCAATTTCATTTTTTTTCAACACCAAATCTCATCACGAAGGTCTTGATTATCATTTCAGACGGAGACCAATTCTTCAATTTTGAGGAGATTGATCAAAATCCAGTGATCATAGCAACATGACACAAATTATGCAGGTCCAAACACAAATCTAATCACCACTTTAATTTGGCTTCCGTTTCTCAACAAATACTGCCAATCCTGCCAGTCAATCCTTTGAATTCAATACTTTAGCATAGCAAGTTTCCTCAATAAACATTCCCGAGCAGGTGTCAACTTCACAACCTCGATCAATAGCAACTTTGACCATTTTCATAGCCAAGTGCCCATTCTGATTGATACCTCAAGCAATCTGAAGAGCCTTTGAGTATGCCTCTCCTGCTGTGATATAGTGGTCTACAAGGCCCATGGCCAATGACTGTCTCCTATCAACCTTGCGACCAGCGTAAATAAGCTCTTTTTCCTATGACTTCCCTATTAATCTCGGAAGACGCTATGTTCTACCCAGGAATTATAGCGAGTCCTGTCACTCCCATCTCCACAAACACAAAGATCACAAGAAAGAGCTAGCTCCGATCCACAACCTACTGTTGCTCCTTCAATCACTACACTCGTCGATCGCAAAGAGTTGACAAATACTTTGACTTCTGGAGCACTCATTTTTCATCGCTCCTTTAGATCAGTACCTGCACAAAATACTTTAGGAAGAGCACTGCACAACATTACCACACGCACAGAATAATCCTTATCCAGGGTCTCAATGATGTATTGCAAACATTTAACTGAATCATTCCCTAAAGCATTCATGGTTGTCAAAGCGATGGGCTCCTTTGAATAGTCAGAGAGATTGTAGCTTCATACATACCGGTAGGATTTATTTTGAAAGTTTGTAAGCTTTTTCAACTTATCCATATTGCTCAAATGCTATTATTCTGCTCGAGGAAATCAGACCTCTGTTTAGCGAAGAACTCTCCCACACCTGATCTATACTACTATTTTCTGCCAAATTTGCATTTACAACATTCGTTGAAGTCCCTTTTGATTTGTTCTGAATCATATGTCAGGCTCCGATAAAGCTTTAAGAACTTGTGAATACAAAATGTCTCAGAAAAACAATATTAGGTTTCCAAATTACTTTGGGGTTCCGATATGCTTGTTCCTTCTTCCAAATGGCGTCTGTCTTGAATATTCACCCTTCGTTTTGTATATCGGGCTTTTTGAGGGTTGGGAATAATGTGTTGGGGCCCGATGGCATTTGAAGAACCACAAAAAAGTGTTTGACTTAACTAAATCATTCACTTTCTTTTGCTGCCCGACTCCGAAGTTTATTTGAGAACCTTTGAAACATTGACTTGGTGAATAAAGCATTGGCCAAATTGGTAGGGAAGAGGAACCCATACGTGCGTGGGGTTCAGAACGTAATATAGTTCGTGCGCTGGCCCCACACTTGACCGTCTAACCTGCTAAAACATGAGCACCCCAATTCAAAAATATACACGAAATTAAATCAATAAACATAACATGTTTTAGAGTCAAAGTGTATCCATTATATTTAAATATAAAAAATTGCGTGTCATATTGGAAGGGTCAAACAAGTATGACCACCAAAAACATGTCGAGTCTGGCCACATGCACAAGTCAGCATGCCATAAAGTGGCCTGAAATAACAAAAGTTAAGTGTCTTTATAAAATAAAGGAGGAAAATATGACAGGTTTACAAACTCCGACACCAACATTACGAACATAAATAAAAACTTCATATTACCACCCGCACACACGTGGACCCAAACATGACCTGTCATATAGCAACTAAATAAATGTTTAGGTCCACGTGTGCGTCATGAAACGTTATGTCCTTGACACAGTTGCCAATCCTCCGTCCCATCTATACCGCTCGAACCATCACCTTCAGGTATCTTGAACGCGCGCTTACTGGTCCTGTCACGACTTCTCCCACCTGCAACAACGACAACAAGTGTGTAAGGCCACCATATTCCATTAAAAAACAATCAAATGAGGCTTAAATGAATTGCCTCTGCGAATTCAATGGACATTCAAATTTGAAATTCGAATCAGAACATTAAAAGGGGGAAACCACAAAATGTTTGTATAAAAAAAGAAATCTCATCTCATTGCAGTCACAGACAAACACACAACAAGCATTGCAACAAGAGAAAGACACAAGAAGCATCGAGGAGGAACAAATAGGAACACCAACAGAGGAGCTTCAACAAAAACACACAGGTTTTAATCTTGTTACCCTACATCTTCACAATCCTTTACTGTAAAATTTTGTCCATACACATATTGACTTTGTTTGAATTGTTCCGTTTAGTTTTAAAACAATAACAATAACAAAGCTTACCAAAAATTCGTCCAAAAAACCTTCAATTCTTCTTTACCCATGACTCTCGCATACGGTTAGTTGACTAGGGTGGGGTATAATCTTCATCATCTTCCAAACCTCCATCTCCCTCCGAACTTCCACTTCTCTTCACATCTTCACCTTCACCTCCCTCTACACCTACACCTTCTTCTGCACCTGCACCTCCCTCTGCACCTGTTCCATGGCCATCAAGGCTCGACTCTTTCTGATGCAAAAATAAGTCCATTGTCTAGCCCAGGGCCGCTTTAGCCCTCCTTGCCTGTCGGCGCTCCCCAAATTTCCATCTAATAAAGGGGAAGATGGTACTAACTCCACCTACGTTTTCCCCCTTCTGAAGATCAAACCCAATACTTGGAATTGTCGTGAGGAGAAAATCGTCGAGGCCATCAAGTCATTCCTCCCCCACGCATGCCTTCATCAACCACTTTGCCTTGTCCGAGCTCTTCCCAATCTCCAACCCCCATGCAACCACCATGCTAATGATATCCGCATTTGTGCGATACTGGCGACGTGTTTGCATGAAGCAATCCCCAAGAAACAACTTGAAATATCTCATAGTTTTTTCATCACTGTACTTGAAAATGGATTTCAACCTTTTCACAGATATCTTGCCAACAAAAGCCAGCTACTGCTTCACTGTGTAAATGGTGAAAGTGGCTTCCATTTTATTTGCAACTGCCCAACACCCACCCGTCCACTACACAGATGAAGAAACCTACCAAAACTATCCACGAAATGGCTTTTTTTAACTCCTTTAAACTCTTACCGACATATATATTAAATGGCAACTTAACTGCTTTCACTTATATGGCGGTGTTTAAAATATATCGTGTCTCTCCCAACTCAATGCACACTTCCTATAATGTAACAGGATAACGCCACCTCATCCCACGAGGGCATGACATTAATTGTCATACGCATTTCATTCTACTTTGTAAGATTTTATCATTTATTGGACTTTTATTCTCTCCCTCGATCTTGTCATTTATTAACCAATTAATAGTGTCCCTTTGCAATTCCCATGTGTATACAATTAATACCCATGCCAACACATATACTTTCCATTCATGTAGGGGAGAGGAGCTAGAATGTGTGCACCCTACCTTTGGGGTCCACGTGGCTACCACCTTTGACCGTTGGCCAGGCAGACAACTGAGTTAGCTACCCAAATCAAAATATTGGGTGTATATATATTATATGCATTTATAAATTACAGTTTATATGCATATACAAAATACACACACACACACACACATATGTGTGTGTGTGTGTGTGTGTGTGTGTGCGTGCGTGTGTGTGTATACACATATGTATGAATGTGTGTGTGTGTGTGTGTGTGTGTGTGTGTGTGTGTGTGTGTGTGTGTGTGTACTCATATGTATGAATATACATATATGAACATGTGTACATTGAAACATTTAATGAAACAATGATTCAATCTTTTAATTCAAACTTTCAACCTCTTCAATTGACTCCTACAAATAGTGAAAATCAAACCCTCAACCAAGGAATTTCAAACCCTTAACCCCAACATTTGTAACAATGAGATGCAAATTATGCATAAAACTGTGATTCAAAACACCCCTACATGGATGTACATTGAAACTCTTCAATTGAGTCCCTTAAAGTGGTTTGCAAAGTTTGAAATGATGAAATACAACTACATATCAAATCATGTACATGTATGTATATTCAGATGAGCATATATGTATATACATATATACATGTAAATACACAATTTCAATCATTATATTTCCTTTTGTTTCTGATTATATTTGTATATATAGATGTGCATTTCTATTTGAATTACTCAAAATATTTAATCCTCTTTATCCTTTCATCGCCACCCTCATGCTTATTTGTAATCTATATCCTGATGCAGATGACTGTGGACATTCAACATGATACATTCCAGGCAACACACATGGACACAACAAAGCGTGGAAATGTCAAACACAGATCAACACTATCAAATTGTAAAAAAATATGAAAACGATACGCAAAACTATGTCAAGGTCCATCGCACACTAACAAGTCAAGGTCTTATTGCAAACCTACCTCCAAATGATGTAGATTATGAAATCCTCAAATATCTCCACGAATCTTTCCCCATGTCCCATTCCTCTATTCCACCCATAGAATGGCTTGTTCACATCCCATTTCCACGCATCCGAGCACAACAAGAGTGGATTGCGAGGCATGCTCATCATGTTCACCAACCCTTTGTCTGTCCATACCCCTGTGATGATCTTGTCTTCCCCATAAGATGTTGTTTCTTTTCAAAATTATTCAAGCTCAGGCTTGAATCATGGCAAACCAACTATATCAATAGATTTTTCTTAGAATGTTACTATGGTCCTGAAGTTTGACAATGCTCTGAAAACCTGTCATGGCAACAATTGCTTCGTACAATAGTCATTGAACAAATGCCATCGTGGATTTTTACCAAAGTATACATCCAACCTAATTGTAAGCCTAATACCCCTTCTCGACTATACAGTCAAGTCATTCTTTGGAAAGAACCCATTCCATCTTCACCACCACATCTACTGGACCCCAAAGGTTTCGACCTTGAATCCTTACTAGAATAAGTGTTACGAGTTAAAAACAATAACTATTTTAAACCCATACTGTACAAGTGTACAATGCACTAAACACATGAATAGTTGCAACCCTAACTTTAGACAAAATATTACGTTTCGTAAAAGGGAACCATAGTCCTACTGTTCAAGCATCACTGACTTCTTGCAGTGTGTTGTCATTCGTTCTGAAAGTGCACCTCCCTTCCATAACAAGCATCACTGTTAGTATTGGTAAACACACATCAGTCTACAACATCACATGGTTAGTTGGTTCCATCTCACAATACCAAATTTCAAACAATATACCAGTTGTCTTGTGACATTTAAATTTAAACATATCAGTCATAGTAGTTTATAGCTGTTATTCATCTGTGTAATTTAAATGTTTGGACAACTAACATACTTGTTGTGCAGACGTGGAAGGCAAACAAGATGGCTCCTCGTGGTACAAAGAAGAGATCAACATGCACAAGGGTCCAATCACATAAAAGAGGAGTCGTGCTCCCTATAGAAGCAGAAGCCCCAATTCATGTTGAGAACAATCCAGCCCCTATACCTCCAGCAGTAGAGGATCCCGATCAATAGCCTATCCTGCCCACAGTGGAGGATCATACGCCACCTTCAACTTCAGTAAAAGTTACTATGCAACAGAAGTTGTGGTCAACAACGGACATGGAAGGTGAACTCCATGATGTTGAGGACAATGACACGTCCATACAGGGTGCATCAAAGAAATGGGGCATCCCAACTGCAACACTGTTGAAATGGTTGGGTGGTGTCACAACCACGTCCAAGAAGGGTCCACCAACAATCCTCACCACTGAAGAAAAAGAAGAGATTGTTCAGTGGTGCTAAGAGATGGCTGCAGTTGGTCATGGTCTCGACATAATCAACTTGAAGGAAGTTGTCTCTCAGATTTGTGAGACTAGACCAACCCCTTTCAAGGATGGCATGTCTGGGAAGTCGTGGTGGTCTGGTTTCAAGGCCCAACATTCAAACTTAGATTGTGGACAGCTGAAGGCCTCTACAAAGATAGGGCATTGATTCTATGACCAATAGCTGTGTCTTCTTTCTACGGTACTTTGTCAAAAGCCTATGCCTCTAATCCATATGGTCCTGCTCGTATTTGGAACTATGACGAAACTAGTGTGATGGCTGGAAGAAATGGGACTCTGAGGGTACTTGCGAGGAAAGGAAGCCATAACATGTCTTATATACTCCCGAAGGGTCGTGAATGGATTACAAGACTCTGATATGTTAACTCTTCTGGGAAAAGCATACCAGGCTTCTATTTGTTCAAAGGGAAGAGGCAGTTACATAATTATATCTTGAAATGCGAGTCGGGTGCTTGCATGGTAGCACAACAACATGCCTGGATGAACAAGGAATTATTTCTTAATTGGCTGCACCACTTCAAGTGCTCTATTCCAGGGGGTGTATCACCCACCAACAAGAACTTGCTGATATTTGATGGCCATGGCAGTCATGTTGCACTGCCAACCATCAAAGAGGCGAGGATGCTAGGCATAGACTTGCTCACATTGTCGGCTCACACCTCTCACAAGCTACAACCACTCAATGTGAGTGTGTTCTCTCCATTCAAGATGTAATTCAAATCAGAAAAAGCCACATGGATAGCAAGGTTCCTGAATGTAGAAATCAGGAGGGCAGAACTAGCAAAAATAGGTAGCAAGTCTTTGGCCAAGGCATTGACTATTTCCAACATTGTAGCAGAATTCAAAAGGACCAGTATATGGCCCCTCAATCTTGATGCCCTCATGGACGACATGCAACCCAACAACACATTCGAGATTAATGATGGCGAAGATGCATCTGCAGTGCAAAACATGCTCAGCGTTTCAGGTGTTCATGTGTCACAGGAAGTGGTTGCAGAAAACATTGCTCTTATCCGTCAATTAGATTCAAATGGACAAGTGGACAGTGAACAACCAACCAAGAACATTGGTGTAGTTGCAGTTGAGAGTGTGGATAACAGTCTTGGCCTTCCATCCGAGCGAATTGCACCATCATGGGTGGTGGAAGGGGCAATGGATCTAGGTGTTGACTTGCAAGGGCAAGAAGAACAGGGAACATTCACCTTCCCTTCACCACCAACAGGTGTCATGCTAGAAGTGGTACACTACTATGTAGATTCTAGTCAATCTGACAATGGAAATAATGTTGGTTTGACACAAAAAACATCAGAAGCTGGTAATGTGGAAGACAAAAGCCTGCTGTCACAAGTAAGTGAGATGCCTGACTCCCAACATGAGCACTCACTCACACGATTCTTAAAGCTACTAGTTCACATTGTGAATAGAAAACATGGTAGGGGGGCTGGTAATGGCATCCGCTTGAGCCGAGAAGGGCAGTTGTTGACTTCTGATGAGTACATGGAACCTTTCATGGTGCAGGAGATGAAGAATATAGATGCATCGGAGACAAAAGAAAGAAAGAAAGAGAAGATCAAAGCAAACAAGGCAACAAGTTTATTGGCGAAGGAAGAGAAGGCACAAGAGAGAAGGGAGAAGGTGATTCTGCGTAAGGAAAGGGAGAGGCTGAAAGAACTAGAGAATAAGGAAAAGGATGAAAGACAACAGCGAGAGAAGGCAAGGATGGAACACGAGCTCGAGGAAAGGGAAATCGAGGAGAAGAGAGCTATTTTGGCAGGAAAGAGGATGCTAAATAGTGAATCCAGTCCATCCATGCCTTTGCCTAAATGACATCCCATAACGCATGATCTGTTGAACACAATCTTGCCGAACTTTCCAACAGGGTTAAATTGTTCACCTACTTCCCCATCCCCTATCTTTTCTGCTCCTTCAAACTATATTGCAGGGGTGCCAGCCCTGGATATTGCAGTCCAATGCCAAATGAACTGAGTTCTAGTGAAGCAAGTGAAGGTGAGGAGAACATGGTACCCATTGCAACATCGAGGGCATCAACTGCAGGGCCAAGAACTTATTTGCCTCATTATTTCAAGTGACTTCTAAAAAGACATATGTCATACTATTTTTTGGCTTTCCGATTTATAGTTACACATAAGAACTGCAAATATATGTAATGAAGACATTTATTCGACATGGATTCTGCCATCTTTTAATATGGCTTTCTGATTTACAAGTAATGGGATGATTGAGCAATTTGTCAACAAGTGCCTATTTTTTTTTTTTTTTCCAATTTTGTGCATTTTGTATGTTTTGTATGTTGCTGCAATTCACATGTAATGGGATGATTGAGCAAAGGTGTGAACAACTACATGCTTCAGTTTTCATCAATTTGAAAGAATCAAGTTTTCATGTAATCATTTTTGCACAATTGAGCTAGGCACCCCAAATCAAAATCTTGCACGCTAACCCGACATAATGCCACATGTGCTATACCCATTTGTGGGAGTGGTCAAAATTATGCCACTTCGGTGCGTCGACCGGATTGTGGCTGGGCCCACATTGTTAACCATTTAATATATCTGTCAGTTTCGAACGGGGTTGTATAGATGCCTTGGAGACAAAAGAAAGAAAGAAAGAGAAGATCAAAGCAAACAAGGCAGCAAGTTTATTGGCGAAGGAAGAGAAGGCACAAGAGAGAAAGGAGAAGGTGATTCTGCATAAGGAAAAGGAGAGGCTGAAAGAACTAGAGAACAAGGAAAAGGATGAAAGACAACAGCGAGAGAAGGCAAGGATGGAACACGAGCTTGAGGAAAGGGCAATCGAGGAGAAGAGAGCTATTCTGGCAGGAAAGAGGATGTTAAATAGTGAATCCAGTCCATCCATGCCTTTGCCTAAACGACATCCCATAACGCATGATCTGTTGAACACAATCTTGCCGAACTTTCCAACAGGGTTAAATTGTTCACCTACTTCCCCATCCCCTATCTTTTCTGCTCCTTCAAACTATATTGCAGGGGTGCCAACCCCGGATATTGCAGCCCAATGCCAAGTGAACTGAGTTCTAGTGAAGCAACTGAAGGCAAGGAGAACATGGTACCCATTGCAGCATAGAGGGCATCAACTGCAGGGCTAAGAACTTATTTGCCTCATTATTTCAAGTGACTTCTAAAAAGACATATGTCATACTATTTTTTGGCTTTCTGATTTACAGTTACACATAAGAACTGCAAATATATGTAATGAAGGCATTTATTTGACATGGATTCTACCATCTTTTAATATGGCTTTCTGATTTACAAGTAATGGGATGATTGAGCAATTTGTCAACAAGTGCCTGTTTTCTTTTTGTTCCCAATTTTGTGCATTTTGTATGTTTTGTATGTTGCTGCAATTCACATGTAATGGGATGATTGAGCAAAGGTGTGAACAACTACATGCTTCAGTTTTCATCAATTTGAAAGAATCAAGTTTTCATGTAATCATTTTTGCACAATTGAGTTAGGTACCCCAAATCAAAAGCTTGCACGCTGACCTGACATAATGCCATGTGTGCTATACCCATTTGTGGGAGTGGTCGAAATTATGCCACTTCGGTGCGTCGACCGGATCGTGGCTGGGCCCACATTGTTAACCATTTAATATATCCGTCAGTTTCGAACGGGGTTGTCGTGTGGCATTCTTGTACATGCACACCCAATCCACCAACCTCTCTGTCGAAAGTTCCCCCCACCACTTTCAAAAAGTTTCCTTGCAGTGGCATTAACTACGCATCACCTCACCTTCCATGCAGCTAGCTCCTCGTGTGTTTCAACCACAACAACATTGAATACTCGTGCCTCGAACACATGGTTTTCAACTTACAAGAATTGATGTCCATGATCCACTCCAACAAGAACACACAACCGTTTGAAGACCTTAATACTTTTGAATTGTGATGCACATAATTCAGGACTACAAAGGTTTCAAATGACAACATATCCTCATTGTTTAGGACTATGAGAATTATGATAACAAGACATGTTTGATTGTGCGGATTATACTTTATTGTTCAATCTGCAAGGGTACTTGTTCAATTTGTGCAAGCTCTGTGGGTTCTTGTTCCAATTGTTGACAACTTTGCCCAATCACCACATTACATGTGAATGGATTCGATATCACAGAAAGACTTTGTGAGAGATTAGTTTGTGGACCTTTCAAGTTGTGGCGCCTACCTCTAAATGTGTTTTGATTTCTGCAAGTTCTACCCTCCTGATATATGTACATATACAAATTTTTTGATTTGGTGTAGCCAACTCAGCGGACTAGCTGGTGAGTGGGTCCACGTGGCTTGCCATGTGTTCCCCCAAAGTTAAGGTATGCAAGCTTTGGCTCGTCCCCCCTATGCACATACAGATATGTACATGTAGAGATCTAGATACAAGCATGTATATCTCTAAATCTACATACACACATGTACACACAAATAGTGAAATACATGTACATACATATATGTATACACATGTACACATAAATGTGTATACATGCACACATATATGTATATACATGTAGATACATACATATATACATGCCCATATATTGAGGATTTTCATTTTAAGTTGTAAGTCACGTAGAAACATACATGTACATACACACTTGTACATACATATATGCATATACATATCCATACATATATGCATAAACAAGTCGATACATATATGCATATAAATGTACATACATAAATGCATGATTTGTCAAACTTGGGTTGAAGGGATTCATTTTTTAGTTGTAAGTCATGTAGAAACATACATGTACATACATATCTGCATATACATGTACATACATATATGCATATACATGTCAAACTTGGGTTGAAGGGTTTCACTTTTAGTTGTAAGTCATGTAGAAACATACATGTACATACATATATGCATATACATGTCCATACATATATGCATAAACAAGTCCATACATATATGCATATAGATGTCCATACATAAATGCATGATATGTCAAACTTGGGTTGAAGGGCTTCATTTTCAGTTGTAAGTCATGTAGAAACATACATGTACATACATATCTGCATATACATGTACATACATATATGCATATACTTGTCCATACATATAAACATATACATGTGCATACATAAATGCATGATATGTCAAACTTGGGTTGAAGGGTTTCAATGTCACTGTTAATGTTTAAGGGTTTAAGGGTTTGTATTTGACAATTAATGTATTCAATTTAACAGTTTAATATATTTATAGAAGAAACATGGCAAGTATTTAAGTATGGAAGTTCACAAGTATTGAGAAACATGGGAACTATTTATAAATAAACATGGCAACTATGGAAGTGCACAAGTAGAAAAGAAACATGACAAGTATATATAAAACTAAGAAAGGAACATGTTCACCAATGAAACCAAGTATTAATTATTTAATTTTTGAAAACACTTAAGGAAATTGGGCGTTCATTGAGTTAACAATACATAAAGTAACATGACAACTATTTAGCAAAGAAACAAATAAGTACATTCAATGAATCTAAACAAGTTACATTGAAAGGGTTTGAAACCATCGAGCCCTTTGAACCCTCAAACAATGCAGGAGAAATAGAAAACCCTTAAAATAGAAAGGAAATGTGATGCTCGAAATGGAAACAAAGCATGTATGAATATGAGGGTGAAATTTTGAACCATTGTACAGTTACAAAAGACTTTGCATTTGAAACCCTGAAACCCTTCTACATGGTGGGGTTTATGTGGAAACCATTTAAGATCAACAGTGTAAAAAAACTATAGGTAGAGTGAAAAAGAAACCCTCACCCAGTTACATTGTCAGGGTTTGAAACCATTAAATCCTTTAAACCCTCAAACAATGCATAGTCAGAGTGAATCCTTTAAACCCTCAAACCATTCAATCATTGAAACCATTGAAACCATTCAAGCATTGCATAGTCAGAGTGTTGTAAGGGTTTGAAACCATTGACAGCATTGAAAGCATTGAAACCCTGAAACATTAACTGTGAAATTTAAAACCCATTAATAGTGATGCTCGAAACCAAAATCCTTTAAACCCTCAAACAATGGAAGTGAAATTGAATACCCTGAAACCATTAAAGCAATGTGATGGTCAAGATGGTAACCAATAAACCAAAATATGAAACCCATACGCATAAACAGATAAAAAGAAAACCATACACAGAGTTAATCTAAAACCCTCGACCATTCAACTCTGCAAACCATTCAAGCATTGAAAGCATTGAAAACTTGAAACATTAACTGTGAAATTTAAAACCCATTAATAGTGATGCTTGAAACCGAAATCCTTTAAACCCTCAAACAATGGAAGTGAAATTGATGTCCTTGAAACCACTAAAGCAATGTGATGGTCGAGATGGTAACCAATAAACCAAAATATGAAACCCATACGCAAAAAATAGTAAAATAAAACCATACGTAGAGTGAATTTGAAACCAAAGACCATTGAACTTTGCAAACGATTCAAAGGGTTTGAAATCATTCAAGCATTGAAACCATTAAAACATCGCAACCATTGAAACCCTCAAACATGAACAGTGAAATTTAAAACCCATTAACAGTGATGCTCGAAATCCAACTTTATAACCATCTTTTAGCAATGTGCCAATCGAAATCGAATACAGGCCACCAATTTTAACAGTGATGCACAAAATGAAACCATTTTTTTTGAGAAGTCACCATTAAAAACACAGTAGAGCTTGAACAGAGGATTATGATTCCCTTTTTGCATGTATTTGTGTTCATGAACACATTATTCAGTGTTCATAAACACAAAGACTTGTCGAAACGTAGCTGGACATGCAAACTAAATAATGGACGACATAAAAACAGTGTCAAAAAATCATAAGAGATAAGGAAAATGCCAAAAAAAAAATGAATGGAATCGGTAGGCCTTAGTGAGGAGAATACCTCACTTGGGTCGAAGGGGGACAACGACTTTGAGTCCCATACTGATGGCATCGTGTCGTCATCACCATCGAAACCTACAAAAACCACAGAAAACAAAAGTACAAATGAAACAATGAAAAAACGAAACCCCAACAAAAACGAGAAACTAGGTAAAGCGAGGAGAAAACCAGTCCTTGTACCTGGTAAAGGGTGCACACGTTTTGGCTCCATCCCGAATTCCTTCAATGCCATCGCGAACAGGATGTGGTGCGATTGAAAGCAAGGACTCGACAAGCACTGAAATACCAAGAGGCAGGCGCATTGAATGTTGTTGTGGTTGAAAAGCGCGAAGAGCTAGGTGCACGAAGGGTGAGGTGACGCGTAGTTAATGCCATTGCAAGGAAACTTTGAAAGTGGCGGCAGGAACTTTGGAGGGAGAGTCTGGTGGATTGGGTGGCCATGTAGAAGAATGCCACGAGGCAATCTCGTTCAAAACTGGCAAATATTCTAAATGGTTAACGGGGTGGTCCCAACCATGTTTCGATCGATGCACCGAAGTGGCATAATTTCGACCACTCCCACAAATGGGTATAGTACACATGGCATTATGTCGAGTCAGCGCGCAGGATCACGTTTTGGGGTAGCCAAGTTGGCGATCGACATGGCAAGCGGTCAAAGTTGGTCTCCGAGTCCACGTGGAACGTTTTGGGGTAGCCAAGTCGGCGATCGACATGGCAAGCGATCAAAGTTGGTCTCTGGGTCCACGTGGCGTGGCGTGCCACGTGGACCCAAGAAGTTAGGGTGCCCACGTTCTGGCTCCTCTCCCCTAGTTTTCTTTTGTGTTTTGGTTGTCGATGAAAGTTATGTCACCAACCCAAAATGCCAATGAGATTTAATTTCAGTGAACACTATGCTTTAAAAACTTCAAACGCTTATTGCATTTGACGTATGGATCTTTAATTAATTGTCCAAAATGCTTTGAAAGTTTAGAAACCAAGATAATGGTTTTAATGAAACAACCTCAAACTTCTAATTTTAATAATCCTTTGTTTGGCTTCTTTGAATTGAAATGATGATTGGAACATTTTTGACATATGATCTTCGAATTGCCTTCCAACTACACAATAGACCCACATCTTCTTCTTTAACCTTAAATGTCTCATTGAATTTCCAAAGGGGTTAATGCAATCTTCCTTTGTGCTTCCTTCAACACATGCAGGTTCCTTGAATAGATATTTTATCCTCTCTATTAAGACATCAAATATTCATCAATTGTACTTTTACTGCAACAAGAATAGCCAATATCTTCACTTGGTTGAAAGTACGAGGCATTAACAAGAGCATAGAACCTAAAATTTGGTAAATTATGGGAATAAAGATTTGATGAAGCATAAAAAGATATAAAGATGGAAAGTTTAAAATTCCTCTTGTTTCAAAATTGCAGGCAACACACGATATTTATAGAAAGCAAAATTTTATTTTATTAAGAACTTCTCCTTTAAATTCCAAGTGTGGTTTTACCACATCTCCATTCTATTTTGCATTGCATCAAAAATGCAAATTAAGATGTTAACAATGGGCCTTCCATGTTAGATGTGAGGATTCATGGAACCAAACTATGTTGAAGAAGAAAGAGAAACAAGAAGAGGTCCAAAAGAATTTTTACTAAGTGGGACCAAAGACAACACATCAAGACAAGAAATAACTATAGCAACTTATGAAATAACTATTGAGTTTAAAAAAATTCAAAGCATAAAACATTGTTGTACAATAACAAGATCATGCCAACAATCTTACCTTTAGAATTAAGAGTTGCACATGTAAAAAAGGTGGTCCTAACATAAGGACTTATTTTACATTTGATAATGACAAATTTCAAATACAACACTAGTGGTCCTCCCATATGTGATCCTTCTAGCATGTGACATCCCAAAAGGACACCCTAATGGTTGGGATTCCTTTACTACTCAAAACGACACCCTTAACATTTATAGGCACAATGTAATTTTAATGGCAAGAATTTATAAGCAAATTCAATCATGGTTTACCTTTAGAATTAAGAGTTGCACATGTAAAAAAGGTGGTCCTAACATAAGGACTTATTTTACATTTGATAATGACAAATTTCAAATACAACACTAGTGGTCCTCCCATATGTGATCCTTCTAGCATGTGACATCCCAAAAGGACACCCTAATGGTTGGGATTCCTTTACTACTCAAAACGACACCCTTAACATTTATAGGCACAATGTAATTTTAATGGCAAGAATTTATAAGCAAATTCAATCATGGTCCCAACCATCTTTGGAATATATAAGGCACCCTTGTCCTCCTGTTAGCACATGTAAAGTAAATATAGGTCCTCAAGGATTTGATGATCATCATAGATTTGATTACAAGTGGCTCAAGAAGTCATTACGTGATAGGTGCCTATATTTGTGATACAAGGTCACAATGTGCAAGTATTATCATGAATCTAGGAGTTGACTTGCTGGTGCCTAACAAAAGATGATTAGACAGCCTCAAGATTCCAATGTTAAACATAAGACTTATGTTGGTGCTTGATTGTTTGAGGTCATTTATTCAAGGAGGGTTGTGGTAAATTGAAGCTTGCTGAATTGGTCATTGGAACAAGATTATGCTTATTAACTTAAAGATTATAAGGCTAAGGCCTAGGGTCCTCAAGCAAACTCTAGTCATGCTATATTGGCTTCATGATGTCTTCAACATTGTATAACTTAGAACTAGTGTTTCGTGGAAAGTCTCATTGAAGGTATCAAACAGCAAGACAGACAATTAGGAGAGGGAAAAAATAGATTGGCTTCACCTTTGTTCATATTTGCTGATAGGGGGATATGTAAAGAGAGAAGGGAAACACATTATAAATAAAATTATATGCTTTTAACTAAGGAGCATGGAAAGCTATGAAAGTTCTTTATAAAAGAGTAAGTTGTTATTTCTTGAATCAACTTAACATTTTCGGTCCGAACATGATTTACTTCTAAGAGAAATTGGCCTAAAATAGATATGATCCACATTTGAATGCTTACGTTATCACATGTATGTGTACATAGAAAAATAATTTCTTAATAGGGCACCAAATTCAATTACATGTGTTCAGCTACAAATGCTTTTATTTTCCTGTATCTAAAAATAAAAATTTCATAGAATAGTGCATTTTGATAATCCTAGGCGCCTCATAATGTTTCTACCATGAGTCCAAAACCTTGTGAACGTCTCCTGCTTTGCAAATTGATATTGAAATTGAGGTGTCTCTTGAGGTTCATGGTTTTCCAATTCATCTGATTTTTCAGCAGCCACATCTTTAGAATCTTGAATAGAAGCCTCCTGTTGCTCTTGATCATTGTTCTCTTCCTTGGAAATTTCCCCTGGCTTTTTATCAAAGAGGCCCTTGAATTGCTTTCTTTGTTGTTCTTCTACTTCCTGCAGAAAATTTCACACATAATTCTTCTAGAGTGCAAGATTGACAAGTACAGGAGTTTGCCATTTGAACATGTAATTGAAAAGACTGGAGTACCTGTTCCCTGTGCCTAAGTTTATTTAGGGCAGCAGTTGCATCAGGCTCTGAAGATTTGTCAATGTTTACCATCTGGGAGAATAAATGGAAATAAAAAAAATTAGTAATCAATCAAACTATTCCTTGCTTTGAATGTTGAAAAAATTGTTAGCCTTCAAAATTTGTCTACATATCTACCATAAAAGAGCGATAAATTGAGTATGTATATATAAACATGGATTCTAAACTGAACTACCATGTTAAAATCTTTGCGCGCTTCATCAAAATCTCCACATGCCATATAAGCAATGCCGCGTCGATACAAAGCTTTTACATGTCCGGGGTTTTCTCCCAGTACCTACAAGGCCAATATCAAAATTAATTGATGGATTTTCTTTGTTCTTAGAAAAGCTCACTTATATGTAATAGCTTAAGTAATTTTTTTAGGATATAGTTTAATCATGCCATGTCCTCCCATTTATAGTAGAAATAATCAATATAATTTTTGTCATAAAATGTGTTAAGATCATATAAAAATTATATTATATACATTGATGTTAAAAATGATATATATTAACAATGTACATTAGTTTACATTTTTATATATTGAACAATGTTATTATATTAACAATGTACATTTTATTAAAATTGGTGTAATAATATATATATTAATAATAGACATTATATTATTTAAATTAACAATGCTGAATGATATTAAAACATTTATTATACTTGTTGACCAATTTCCCAAAGACCCGATAACCTTTCTTAAGCGATGGTTTGAAAAGGATGGGCCTCCACATCGGTTCATGGAGGGACCCGTCAGATAAGAGGGTAGCGACACTTCAAAGAGGGGCACTACTGAATAGAATGATCCACCACGATGGGGGTAGGATAAATACCTCCCCCCGTACCAATTTGAAGAGGAGGAAAGCAAGGAATCTTCAAGGCTGCCAGCAGGGATAAGAGATTGGAGCCAGCAGTGACAGGTATGTAGCAGACTAACCTCTGATTTAATATTAAAATGTAACAGTCAGCAAATTAAAATTGTATTACAATCTTATTTGTATATTATTAAATATAACTGCTGTGTACACAATCTTAATCAAATAGAGGGCATCAATATGATATTAATTTGAGAGGCAAATTATATGTAATTATTTAAACAACATTAAAATTACAATACTGTCAGACATAACATAGATATATCTGCACATAAATTCAAGCATGTATAATATAATTAAATTCAGTTTTCTTAAATTAATCCATTCACATAATAATATGGGGAACAACAAATTGATTAATAGGACACTGACAATAAATAATATTGAAACAAAGTAATACTCAGAAAACGTTAATGGTAATCCAATGCAAGGCATTAACATAATATAATGAAATATGGTAATTATGTCAGATATGATTGATTATCATCATGAGATGAATTGAATAAATATAATAAATGATTCATTACATCTGAGGGATCCTCTCTTAGGTACGCCACTCCATGATGGATGCCTAACACCTGCCATATGGAGCCAAGAGGGGTGAAGCATCTGCTCTTGGGTTTAAGAGAGAAGGTGGTTGAAATGAGGGGGAATGGCGATAGAACACCTAGCTGGGTACGCCACTCCATGATGGATGCCTAACACCTGCCACATGGAGCCAAGGGGAGATATGGTATTCTACCCTTGGGGCTAGGAGGGATGGGTTCTTGGACACCCTATCCAACTAATGGACTGAAGGAATTGATTACTAAGTGACTTACATACTGACTTTATATAATAATCTGATCTCATCTAGGAAATATTTGATGACTAACTGACTTACATACTGACTTTATATTATAATCTGATCTCATCTAGGAAATATAATAATCCGATTATGTCCAACAATTATAATTCTAACAGTCATTAATATAGAAGATTTGATATCATTTAATATAATCCATATTTCTGTTTTAAGTATTATTTCATATATGTTCTCTAATTTTGTTGCAGGAAAGCAGTATACAAAGGTACGCCTATAAAACTCAATTACTTATTTATAGAATTGACCAAATTTTGGTTAAATTAAAGTGTAACTAATTATCATTCAACCCTCCCTTTATTACGAACATGTAGATTGTATGTTCATATTGCCAGATAATTCTTGTCGATGATTGATAAGAATCTCTTTCAAGCACATCCTTGAAAGGAGCTTATTTTCCTTTTGTGATCTAGATGATGTACACACGCACCACTGAGATTTATAATGATGATGACATATCCCTTCACTATTGTTAATCTAATATATTATTGGCTTCCAACTACTTGTTATAAAGGATAATTTATAATGTGTAATAGTATTAATTATTGTTTCCTATGATGCGGCAACTTAGCATCACATTACTTCTAATAGAGATGTCTAAATGAAGAAATCAATCCACAATCCTAAAGCATCTTTCAGACTGCTGATCGATCATGTGGTCTTATCAAAATGTCGATTTAATTTTGTTTTTTAACTAAAAGTTCTCTTCTGATATTTACATGTTGCACGGAACCATTCTGAAGCAACATTTCTGGCCCTTTGTGGAAACTCATTTAAGGTTAAAAGGAATCTGGCTATTCAATGACACAAATTGTATTATTCTAAGCATTGCAAGTATCTAATTTAGTTGATATTACATTGTGTGGATTTATTCCACATGCCATCACATGAATCATAATAACATAATGAGTTTATATTAAATGGATAGGTTTATCCACATTGGCTGTAGCTTATAAGTCATTCCTTGTGAAGCCTTTGTATGGCTGTTTTAATAAAAAGAATATCATCTTGGAATCATATTTTATACTAGAGATTTTCTCTAAAGTGTTGCCCCCTTGAAGAGGCCTACGATACTTTTTCCAAATTCATCAATATAAGCATATTTACATTGTTGCCGCTATTTTCCCAAACAATGTCTTTTTTTGGCATATTATCATTATTTCTACTTAATAATATTTTGCAGACAAGATCCTAAAATGTTTCCTTATACTCTGTTATTTTATGACATATTTGGTAGTCTTACTGTTATTGTCATTTTACATATTGAGCACTACTACATACGGATTTTTAAGAGACAAGCAACAATTATAAACATGCCCATGGCCTATAATGTAATGCGTATAGATTCAATCAAAATATCATCACTAGATCTAGTGTGGCGCTGATCATTATTGGCATGAACAATAAGAGTGTTTCTTATGGAAAAATTTATTGTAATGTTCCAACTGGACAAAAGGCAAGTATGTTGGTTAAACCTTGACGGACATTCCTCTATCATGTTGGTGAGCATGTACTTGAACTAGATGGTGGGGCCAACAGCCACGTGTCCACAAAAGGGCTGGCTTGTGTTCGCACTTTGGTGGGATGAAAACTCATCTTAGTGCTAGTGGGTGCCATTCACTACAAGTTTGGGCTTTTGGCATAGTGGTTTGCCTTGCTTGGAATCAAAGTTGAGGTCTCGAGGTTGAGCCCTATGAAGCAAGGTACGTAATATCCTTATTAGATGAAAACATATTATGTTAGCGAGCGTGTACCCAAGCTAGATGGTGGTGCTAGCATGTAATGTTCCCAATCTGGAACCTGAAAGATAAACAATTTAATAAGTTTTAATTAAAGATTGAAACTTATTCTTACAAATTGCTGGCAATCATCAAGCATATACAGAGACCAAATATAGCTAAAAATAAATATAAAAAAAGAACTTGGAAGAATTTATATGCCGTCATCTGTATCTTCAACGCAGGTCATCATTATTGGGTCAAATATCAGATGTCTCCTTGTGTATTTTCACCACAAAGATATGGGATATCTACCTCTCATCATTGTGGAGGAAGGAAGATCGATGTGGTTAATGAGACAAAACCCGATGCTTAGGGAATAAATGAGAATACAATAAAGAGTCGACAGGGGAATAGGTCTTCTCCGATGCCGCAACCGAAAGCAAGACATAAGACCATCGCATCAATACGGAATGCTTAGTGTTGCTCAAATCGAATTAAATAATATTATCATTGAATCCATATGTAGATTCAAGGATATCGAAGGAGATGTCAACTTGTCAACTTGTTAATAATCAACATTCCTCAAGGGTATCGACAAATCAAGTATATTTCCTCAAGGAATTTAGAGAAGATTAACATCAGTTAAGGTCTGATGGTTATCTCCAGGAAGAGACACGATGAGAGGATAATTAACAAACGATTATAATAATCAAGACATAGATCATGAAATAAGAAAGGCAGCAATTAGTGAAGTCTAATCGATAACGATGATAATCATGAAATGGTATGATTCGAAGGTGATTATAGAGTCATGTATTT
Organism: Cryptomeria japonica; assembly: GCF_030272615.1. Lineage (NCBI taxonomy): Eukaryota > Viridiplantae > Streptophyta > Pinopsida > Cupressales > Cupressaceae > Cryptomeria > Cryptomeria japonica. The sequence goes on from NC_081408.1 coordinate 405,907,207, forward strand.
TGCAACATGACTTATCATTCCAATTGCAAGATACATACACCAGAGATCCCTTTCATCCTGGGGTACATCGATTGTGTTTTATATTATTTCTTATTCCAGTTTGGAAGAGCTTGTGTGAGCAAGGTCGTAGGCCCCAAAGCGTGTGCATGTAACCAAGCATCATTGACATCTGAAACAGCACCATAAAGCTTGCGTGATTAATATTCTAAATTGGATACAGAATCAGTACATATATCGCTCCCAAGCGATCGATACCATTCACATTGCAAGTTATTAGTGCCCAGATCTGAAACAGCAGTCAACTTATTGTTGCATGTTGTCATCTCCAAATCAGACATAGCATCTTTATATTTGTTGCAAGATTATAGCTTCATATCAGAAATAGTGACAATATCACTGATATTATCAGTTCATACATTGCATATAATTAAGGATCATAACAGACATAGCAATCTAATCACTTTAAGCGATTGTCAGTCAAGGTTATAGCATATGTTTATTGTCATAATCAAAGATAGCTATTGGCATAAGATTAGTTGCACCTTCATTGCAGAGATCACCAATTTGTACGTAGTGCAAATACATACAAATACAAGATCACTTCACTTAAGCATACATCTAATTGTCTTATTAGAAATAGTAGTGGCATTGATGATGGTCATTATTTTTGAATTATTATTATTATCAACCAAATTACAAGTGTAAACCATTGTATTCTTACATTGTTCATCATACGTTATAAGTATTATTAGTTAATTGAGGAAAGAAGTCTCTTGAATTTGATCTTTGCAAGTTAATTGTCCATATCTTATGAGTTATTAAATAACGGGACATTACAAGTGGCATCAGAGATAAAGAACTTGCCAGCTTGTGGGAAGGCGTTCAGAAGTATAGAAAATGAGGACCATTCAAGGATAAAGTAAATCCATTAATGGTTCGATACAAAAATATTCAAGAGAAGTTGACTCAATTGTTGAGCCAGCTTACACCTGTAAAGGATAATGGTAAAAGAAGAAATGGGAACCAATCCTTCCCCATCCAAACTCCAACTTGGCTTATGGCTACACCTAGTTCAAGACCAACATTCCTGTCTAAAGTTGAAAGGCAAGAAAGTAGTCAGCCAACATCAGTAGATCTCAGAGATTAGAAAATCACCTGAAACTCGCCAAACTCGGTGAGTCCGAGCCCGAGACATGCTCGCCGAGTCTCTGGAGCTCGGACTCGGGCTCGATTGAGTCTGGTGAGCAAACTTGCCGGACTCGCCGAGTTTGGCAAAAACTCGCCAAACTCGGTGAGTCCCGTGCCTGGGACTCGGCCGGCGTTTAGCTTAAAAAAAGACCAAAAAGAAAACATTTTTAATAGATTTTTCAAGTCCGTTTTTTTTGTTTAATTATCTCCTACCCCTAAAAGTGAACTTCATTTCATTCACTCGCAAAAATAGGAGGAGTAAAGTGAGTTGGGAAGAAAAACAAGGGTGCATAGAAGAAACAGCAAGGAGGAAGCTATTGTGGCTGCATTGGGGCTGCATTGTGTTTGGATTTGATGCATCAAGAGTTGGATAGGAAGATATTTGTTACGATACTATATTTGAATGCCTTTAGGAAGATATTGATATGAGGATTAAGCTCAAATGGGGACAACGATGGTTCATCATGACCATCGATGCAAAAGAGGACAGGCACACCGAATAAACATAAATAGAGATTAAGAAGAGATACTAATCAACAGACAAAAGATAGCAATTAGCATGAGGAAAGGTGCGATTTGTATCAAGAGGTATGTTTGACTAAGTAACAAAAAGTGGTGACTAAGAGTGGCTTCTATTCATGAAAAGGTACGATGAGGTATATAAGACAATAGAGTGAAGTATTGAAAGGGGAGATAATTGGAAGGAAGTGTGAACTATGTAGAGAAGTAAGAAAGAAGGTGTACCTCATATACACCAGCAGTCCCATGTGTTAAGGAAAGAATATTTGAGGAAGTGTATGCAGAAGATCCAAAGCAGATATAAGAACTTCATATCGGATTCGTGAAGAAAATTTGGACAGTTTTAAGGGTGAAATAAAGAGCTCCACTATAGCAAATTTAAGAAGAGAGTACTGTTGCAGACCTATATCAGATTGGTAGCATTGATTGTGAAGATAAGTTCTAACTTCCAAGCTATTCTTAGAATTTTAAGTTAAATATTATAATGAAATGTATTCAGTTTTGGAAAAGTTATATTTATTAATATATTACAACTCTCATTTTAAGTTAAAATTGTTGTACCAGGACTAATTTATGGCAAATCTCAAATGGGGACAACATTACACATACCAGCTAACAACAATTCTAGGGTAGCTAGGGAGCAACATTAAGACCTTGGATGCCCACATTTTTGTAGAATGAAGCTACAGTAGGAGGAAATAAGAAAAATGCAGAAGAGGGATATGTGGATTGGTTACATGAGTACTAATCATTGGGTAAGGATTTTCACACAGCCATGACTTTACCAGATTTCTATCAGCTCAAACTTGAGGAATAGACCCAGGAGAGATAAGGACCCTCAAAACCAGAATTTACAATGGAGGTTGGGCATGCTATCCATTCCCACTTTGACGGTTCAAGAAAATGCACTACTAGATCATGGATTCAAAGTTTGGATTGCTATCTATCATTGAATCCCATGTTTGAATGTGAAGCCATCAATTATGCCACTTTGCAATTAGAAGGAGAGGCAATTAGAACCCTTTTAAGTCTGGATACATGAAAGACATTATGAATTCTGCTACTCTCCGGCAGTTCTAGTTCGTAGGCTGCTTTGCCAATCTTTCTCAAAACCTTTTAAGGCCTGTAGAATCTTGGTTTGAGTTTTTCTGCCCCACTTCTTTTGATCGAAGATTGTTTGTAGGGTTGTAATTGCAAAAATACTAAGTCTCCAACTTCAAAAGTTCTTTCTATGTGATTTCGATCGGCATAGATCTTTTGTTGATTTTGGGCATGATGTAGGTTTTCTTTGAGGACTTTCATAATATCTATACTTTGTTGCACGAAGCTTTGTGCACCTGGTACTTTGCTATCTTGGATGATCAAACTCCCAAAAGACGTAGCCTCATATCCATAGAGGGCCTTGAAGGGACTCATCCTAATTGACATGTGGTGTGTAGTATTGTAGCAATACTCGCCTAGGTGTAACCATTTAATCCATGCAGTTTGCTGTCCGGTGACATAATTACGTAGATACCTTTCTATCCACTTATTGACTATTTTTGTTTGCCCATCTGTTTGTGGGTGATAGCTTGTGCTTGGAGTTAGGTTTGTTCTAGTTAATCGAAAGAGCTCCTGCCAGAATTTACTAAGGAACTTGCTATCTCTGTCGCTAATGATATTCTTGGGTAATCCATGGAGGCGGACGACTTCTTTGAAGAACAACTCTACTATCTGATGTGTCTTATATTTTGTGGAAATTGCAAAGAAATGGGCATACTTGGTGAGTCTATCTACTACTACGTATATGCTATCTTTCCCATGTACCTTGAGTAGCCCTGTTATAAAATTCATGGAAATACTTTCCCATTTCTGGTTGGGAGTGGGTAGTGGTTGTAGTAGTCTGACGGGGTGAGTCTTCTCTGTTTTATTCTTTTGACATGTCCTGCATTTTTGTAGATATGTAAGAACGTCTTTCTTCAACCCTTTCCATGAATACTTTTCTATGATTTGCTTATATGTTTTATAATACCCTTGATGGCCAGCTAAAGGGTTGTCATGATACTCCTTCATAATCTTCTTTGAGTGTGGTGCTGAGAATATTCTGCCATTGTATAGAATGATGTCATCCCATACCTTGTATTCCTCATTTGGTAATTTTCCTTCTAGGTTCTCATTTGCTTGTGGGTCTTTGATATACTCTGAAATGATGTCACTTTTCCAATCTCCTGAAATGCTCGTGATGGTATTGAGATGAGGACGTCTAGACAAAGCATCCGCAACTCTATTATTGCTTCCCTTGACATACTCTATATCAAGGTCATAGGCTTGGATTTTTCTCAACCATTTCTGCTGTCGGCAGTGTTCCACGAGGACACATCCCCCCTGAAAATGTAGGTATTTCCGAGACGGGGACGTCCCCGAGATGCAGAGACTCCTAGAGAACATCCCTCCACCATCTCCGAGACATTTCCTCACTAGGGGGACGTTTCCCAAAAGTTTCTTGTGTTAGAAACGCCAAAGGGGACTCCTAGACGTCCCCGAGACTCCCAGACGTCCCTCAACCTTGGAGGGGACTTGCAAACTGACTTGCAATTTTTTATTATTGATTGGTAGGTTGAGTCTATCTCAGGCTGTTTGACATTGTTTGGGGGCGAACATGGTTGCATAGAGTGACTTTTAGGAGGCTTTAAGGGGTTGTTTGGACCTTCAATGGTGATATTTCAGACCTGCAACATATTTTCTAGTTGTATCAGACTTGCATTGTTGTATACAATAATTTAAACCAAAATGTGTGTTTCGGACCTATAGTGATCATTTCAACTACCTTTTCAAGGTATTTTCATTTATTGTTTTCTATTGGATGCTAGTTTCATGTAATTTGGGCAATCTAGAAAGTGTCTTTTCAATGTGCTGCCTTGTACCAACATTTGTATCAGCTTGTAATCGTTATCAGTACTTAATAGCAGAGATAAGCATGGTTTTAGTTTGCATGGTTCTTATGCTTGTTAAAAAATAAAAGATCGTCTAGAGTGGTCATTACACATATAAAGATGTTTTTCATGACGACAAAATTGAAATAGATTTATGCTATTATTTCTATACCTTGAGCTGAAATGATAGGGGTAAGTTAATTAGCGCTTTTAAGATACTCCAACACAATCTTTCTAGTTTCTACTTATAACTTATTGTTCAAAGTTCATTGCAATCATTGCAATGTGTTTACTTATTCCTTATACAGTTATACATATACATATTTTTAAAACTAATTTTCCAAGTACTAAATGTATTATGTAAGCACCGCTCCCCCGCCGTCCCCCCGCCATCGTCCCCTCGATGTTTCCAAACTTAGGCCCCCAAGTACCCCCATCCCCAAAACACGTTTCTCCGTCCCCCCAAGGAAACGTCCCCAAATCTCGTGGAACTATGGTTGTCGATCATTGAGATCTTTCTAGTTCATAAAGAATCGTAGACTATTGTGGTTGGTTTTGACAATGAATCTCCCACAGACCAGGTACTATCTAAATTTGGCCAAGGCATGCATAATGGCCAACATCTCTTTGTCATAGATGGAGTAGTGTTTCTCTATTTCTATGAGTTTGCAGCTCTCAAATGCTATGGGATGCTTCTTTTGCATAAGGACTGTGTTGATTCCTTCTCCCGACGCATCGCATTGAAGTTCAAATGGCATGGAGAAGTCAAGAATTGCAAGGACAGGGCATGAGCTCATGACTTCCTTAAGTTGTTCGAATGCCTATTGCATTGTGTCATTCCACATGAAGGCTCCTTTCTTTGTCAAATCTGTAAGAGATGCGGCAATCTTAGAGAATCCCTTCACGAATCATCTATAGTAGCTACATAAACCCATGAATCCCCTTAATTGAGTTAGGGTTTTGGGCTTGGGCCACTCTTTGATAGCTTGGATCTTCTCTTCATCTACACTCACCCTTCTGCATTGATTTTGTGCCCCAAGTAAAGTATCTCCTCTAATCCAAACTTGCATTTTAATATTTGGGCATATAGGGATTCTGCCTCTAGAATATTTAGGACTTCTTCAATGTGCTGAAGGTGTTCCTCCCATGTTCTGATATAAATAAGTATTTCATCAAAGAATAGAAGCAAGAATTCCCCTAGTTGTTGCCGAAAAATATGATTCATGCATGATTGGAAAGTAGTTGGGGTGTTGGTGAGATCGAAACGTAAGACTAGAAATTCAAAATGTCCATAGTGACATCTAAAGGCTGTTTTGGGTACATCCTCCCTCATTCGAATCTGATGGTACCCTGATCTTGAATCAATTTTGGAAAAGTATCAGGTTCCATGGAGTTCATCCATCAACTCATCTATTCTAGGGATAGGGTATCTATTCTTAATGGTTTTCTTATTTAGGGCCCTATAGTCTATACACATCCTCATAGTGCCATCCTTTTTTTTACTAAGACCACTGAGGATGCAAACAGACTGCTACTTGGCTAGATGTGACCCATTTCTAATAGCTCTTTGATAGTCTTTTCAATCTCCTCGAATTTTTGAGGATGACTATAAGAAGTAGTTATTACGGGTTTTGCCTTTTCTTCAAGTTCTATGGAATGCTCAAATCCCCTTTTTGGAGGGAGACCCGGGGGAATGTCTTCAAAAACCTTCTTGTGTTTTTTAATATGGGGTAGATATCTATGTGGATTGTTTGTTCATAAGGGGTTGATTTATCTTGGACCATGCATTGGGGAATCCATTCCCCTTGGTTATGCCTAAGGATTCATTCCATTCCTTTACAAGTTACCACCTTTGGGGAACCATTTGGCAGTCCCCTTAATGTTATGTATTGCCCATTATGTTTGAAGCGTATCTCCAAATTTGGGTTGTCCATGGTGAAGCGTCCTAAAGAATTTATCCAAGGCATTCCCAAAATTACATCATTTTGCAAATTTACAACATAAAAGTCTCCTTTAATTGTATGTTCACCCAAGGTGATCGCTAGCTGTGATATGACTTTGGCGCGCATTGATCAATGGATCCATTTGCGAATGCCACCCTGAATTCCTTGAAATCTTGGGTCTTTAATCTTCTTTTTAGTACTAGATTCTTGCTGATAAAATTGTGGGAGGCCCCACTATCTACTAAAGCAATCACTTTCTGCCCTTTTAATGTTCCCTTGATTCTGAATGGTCTATACTCATTCTCTTGAGATATGACAGCTAGGATTCCATGTTCACTAGTGTTGAACCTTGCTCTCTTGTTAGGTGTTTCTTCATCATAAGTTTCTTCTATTCGGTGTGCCTGTCCTCTTTTGCATTGATGGTCATGTTCCCATGGTCTTTACATCTGAAACATAAACCCTTCTTCATTAATTCCTCTCTTGCTTGGCATTGATGATCGGAGCTCCATTGTCCTCGGCATACATAACATTTTCTACCCTTAGTATCCTTGTTTGTATCTCCCCATTTTTGTTGTGTCTTAGATGGGAGATTTTTGGATTTCTCCTTTGAAGAATTGGATTCAACCTTCATCGCTTTTTGTATTGCTTCTTCCAAGGTTCGTGGTTCTAATGGATTCACAATACTTTTAATTGAGTCCTTAAGTCCTTCAATAAACAAATAGGTAAGTCTTTTTTGAGATAAGTCCGAGACCATGATTGATAATCTTTGGAATTCATTGATAAAGTCATCTACGGTTCCATGCTGCTTAAGATGAGTAACCTCCGTGAAGTACCATTCAGAATTCTTTTGATCAAACCTATTGATTAATTTTTGAGTGAATTCACCATAGGTGTTTATACTTTGGTGGCCTTGAGTGATGATGCCATGATGCCACCAATCGTGGGCTATCCCAGATAGATGGAGGATGGCAAACTTTATAGTGTTCTCCTCGGTCATAGGGTTGAGAGATAAATAGGTGTCCAGTTTCTGGACCCATGATTGAGCGGTGAATTTCCCGGAGCCATCAAAACATTGTAGGGTCATTTTATTTACTTTTGATTTGAGATATTTGTCAGAGTGAACTTTTTTTCGACTTGGATTGGCCCGGGTTTTGACCTCATAATACTCCTTAAAGGGAATAAATCTTTATATTTCAAGATCTAATCCGGCATACATTTGTGCAAGTTCCTCTACACTGTCTGTGGCTGGCTCCTCTTCTTCCAAAATGGGTTATTCTCTTGATAAGAATGGAGGCACCAAATCTTGATGCACCAACTCCAAACACAATGCAACTCAGCAAGGAGGAAGCTCAAGTTTTCTTCAATTTATCACATTGGGGCTGCATTGTGTTTGAATTTGGTGCATCAAGAGTTGGATAGGAAGATATTTGTTACGATACTATATTTGAATGCCTTTAGGAAGATATTGATATGAGGATTTCTTAATTTGATATGTTGTTTGTGTATTACTAATTATAACCATTGTTCTAACCATACATTGAATAACTAATCGATTGATTATTTAGTCTGCTGATTACATTCATCCCTTTGGCAGCGGTATGATATTGGTTTGGTTTGCTGGATTCTTACTCTTCCTCAACATGAACTATAGTGATTAGCTGTAGTAGAAACTGTATCACTGAAGAAATTTAGCGCTGAAATCCTCCAATATTTATTTGCTATTTAACAATAACTCATGTGTCAATATAGAAGCTGTCTAAGTGCAGCTTCGATATTTGTCCACTTTTCTTCATAGTAAAGTTGATGTATTAATCTTCTGCATGATATCATTTAGCTTATAATGTCACCACTATCATCAACCTCTTAATAAACCACTCCTTATTTATGAAGTTACTTCTATCAAATGAGTCACTGATCATCATCTCTGGCATCTCCTTTAATCGCTGTAATTAGTTTGCTTGATACTAACCAATGAAGTCGGCTTTATTCTTAATCTGCCACCCTAGTTGTTCATAATATATTGCTGCTCCATATATGTCTCCATTGACTTCAAATGCTACCTCTTTATCGCTTTCTTGACTTTGTGACTTTGTTCACGATTTAGTGGCCTTCGGCCTTTAACATCAAACTTAAACAGCAAATTTCTTCCACAATGGCTTTGACATCAATGACAACTTTCACATGTCTACATATACCCTTGACATCAATGACAAGCCATCTTGATATTTAATGACAAACAATTTCCAACAACCCTTAAAGATAATACAAGGAGCTTTCTCAATATGAGCAACACTTGATGAGTTCTTGTTTGGGGAGATCACGGTATGTTTGTGTTAGTATCTTTTCTATTGTTTCCCTAAATACCATTATTGCCCCCATTATTTTGATTTGTATTCATATTCTACATCATTTATCGAAAATTTATTGAAAATTTGCCAAGGTGGAACTTCTCAAAACTACTAATACATGGTTTGCATCTTATTTTATTCTTCTTGACCATCTTTGTGAAGTCAAAGGAGCTTTGTGCTCCATAGCAGTTAGTGATGCATGAGCAACTTTGAGACAAATCTACATTAGATACTGTAGTTGAGGTGAGAGGTATGGTCCTTGATGACCGTTTTTGGGCTGATGTTAAATTCGTTGTAGACTATTAGTCCCATATGTGAGGTAATCAAATTTGCAAATTCATACAAGCCATGTTTTGGAGAAATTTATGAGGAAATAGATTTCATGTGTGAGAGTAAAAAAAATAACAGATGCAAAAAATCTTTCTTTACATCCATTGATTGAAGAAAAGTTACATGGAAGATGTAACGGACTTAAGACACCCCTTCATTGTGCTGCCTATGCCTTAAATACTAATTGGTATAATATAAAAGAGACCAATAAGAGGACCCCATATGAAGAGAGCGAGATAATGAAAGGATTTTGAGCTGCAATAAAAAAAATGTATGGCTGAGGTGAGGATGCTTCAATTATGAGGAGTCAATGGAAAAAGGTTTCATGTGGGCATGATAATTTTTCTTCTCTGAAAGCTTTATATGATATGCAAGAAAAGAAAGATCCTATAGAGTGGCGACCATGGAGGTGAAACCCCTGAATTGCAATCAATTGCAGTAAGACTACTCTCACAAGTAGCCAACTCTTTATCTTGTCAGAGAAATTGAAGTGCTTATGGTTTTATTCATTCACTAAAGAGGAACCAATTAGGCTCCAAGAAAGCAGAGAAACTGGTTTGAAGGTGAATTGTTATTTTCCATTTTTGGCTGTACCTTGCTAGAGTCATTGTGCATTGCTGGGTGAGTTTGGTGCACTTTTCTCTTACCTTCTATTGCTGATTAGTGCCACTGGGCTATTAGGAAGCTGATAGCAGTAGTTCTAGGTGGTTTTGATTATGTTTTCAATGCATTAAGGGGCTATACAACCATTGCACCTGCCGCAAACAGGGTGTTTCAAACCCGTACTAGTCTGATATGCATTTTCAGTTGGATATCTCATGCTTCCAGTGGGGTAAGTGTTGACGTGTCTAGAATCGCATTACTGCAAACTCCATACGGCCAACACAGAATAGAATAACCAGCTGAGTATCCTATCCTCTCTTGAGATAAGGAAATCCCTAGTGTTGTTTTTTTTTTTACGTTTGATCAAAGGGGATAACCTCAAGGTTTCGTTTGTCAGGTCTTGACTACGGGATTTCTTAGTGGTTTGATGTGTTTATGCTGGAAACACAAGGGTGACTTACGCTGAGATAGGCGATTTATAGATAAGTTCCCTGAAATCTTTATGATCTTTCTTATCAAATGATTTTGGTTAAGTTGATACTGTTTTTAGTGGGACTGCAGATTCTCTTGATAAAAAAGGGGGAAAAAGGAGGGAAGGATAGGGAGAGAGAGATGCATGAAATGTAAATTTTAACTAAGATAGCAGTTTCAGCAAACAGATGGACACCTCCAAATAACTAGACTAAGCATCACCAGCTACTTGAGCACAATGTTTACATAAATCTAGTGCAATCTTCAAAGGAAAATAAGATTTTCATGTCATCAACTGCAACATTAGAACTTTTACATTCATAGTGAGTATTCAATAACCGAACTTAAGCATATAAAAGGTTCAGATTAACCATGCAGAGAGAAAGGCAATCAGCCATTCCCCAATGATGTGAACTGCGAGGATTATGTCGGATGTTTGTTTGAAAATGCTACAGAAAAATGAAAGACATAACAAAATAATTTAAATGGTGAAGAAGGAGACCATGCACTCACAATGAAAAGAAAACAGCCTTAACTTTGCATTAATCCTGTGTAAATTTCGCCAGAGCTTCAACAACAATCCATGAACTTCTTACAAAATGAGGGAAACCAGTCCACTTTAAATAGGCTCCAAAATTGGATGAATGGCCTAGATCTAATCTAAACAAATGGCCTAGATTCATCCATAAAGCATGGCTGCCCATACCTATAAATGGGAGACAAATATCAACAACCACCCCAAGATGAGTAATAACTACCCAAAAAGGATAATTAAAACTTATCCAAAATTATCCAAAAAGGTGCATTTATAAAGTTTTACATTTTAGTTGACTTGAAAGTCAAATATGACCCTTTTGGCCAAAAGTGCACTTTTCAAAATTTAAAAAGGAAAAAAGTGCATTTTTAGGAAAGCACTTTTTCTTTTCTAGCTTCAAATCCTTTTATCAAAAATTGACTTTCTTCATGCAAATATTCCCGCCAGAGATCTCGACCTGCTGCACGTTCCTCACAAACATACTCCTGGAACCTGATACATAATTTGAAAAGCAGACTGAATGGAGGCATAGGAGGATGGCGAATTTTATATTGCATGCCTTCAAGGTATTGGTCTAACTGCTTCAAACCATCTTGCCAACTGGAACGATTACGCTCAAAGCACAACATGTCCGAGTGGAATTGACCGGCAAAACCTAGGTCCTTAATGGAATAAGTGATCTTAATTGTTCCCAATCTTTCCTCCCAGTCTGGCGGTATTACTTCATCTGATTGGTCATTTACCCATCCCGACACCATTGATCGAAGGATTATCTTGCCAAGTTCCTGCATGGTTTTCAGAATTACCTCGCATGCATTGTGTTCTCTATCGATGATTTCCTTCGCATCATTCTTCATGTTGACAGTCCAGTACCATTCCTTAAGAGTGTTGATGTTATGAGGATCTAGGATGGTGGGTAATGTAGGAATCTGTGCATGGGTCCAGAAAAGAGCGTTCATGAGGGGAAGAGTAGTGGCAGCCACTTCCTGGATGTGGAGGGATTCCCTCTTTACCTCTAATAACTTAACCAAAGTGGTTTCTCGGTGGCGAGCCATTTCCTTCACTTCCTCAAGGATTCGTTCTCCCCTTTTTCTGATGCCTTGTATCCATTCCTTGACGGCCCTTGCGGTGTCCCGTACTCTTTCAAATTTTGTTGTGGTCCTCTGTGCCAATGCTGTCGGGGGAATGTGGGATTCGGAGGCATTGTGTAATAGTCTTAGGAGTTGATCGATGTACCCTTCGGCCTGTTCAGCACGGGCCCGATACATATCCTTCTCAGCTGTTATCTCTTCAAGTTGCCTGAGTATGTTTTGCACCGAATCTTTGAATTCTTCTTTTTCTTGCTCCTTAGTGGCTCGTCCAATGGAGACAGTCGTGATGCTATAATCTGCCAGTGTGATCTGATCTGCTAGCTTATTTGTAGGCGGGGTGGCAATGTGAAAGGTGCGGTTCCTTCGCTCATCTTTAGTCATTCTGGAATATGCCTTGGGCTTTTTCTTCCCCTTAGCTTTAGCTTGGTCTATGCGTGAGAAGATGTCCTCCAGATCAATAGGTGGTTTGGTGGCGGCCTTGCGCTGGGCTCTAGCAATTAACCATTCTTGAGGCACTGTTTGGGCTGATGATATGGTTAAGTTTGCATTCTGTTCTTTGAGGTTTTCAGCCAACTCATCACAGATTTGTAGCTGTTCTGTTACCGAAGGGGTGGGGGAGGTGCCAAGTTCCTTACTTGCAGCTGAACTTTCTCCCATTTCACTGAACAGTTGTTTGGCGCCTTCGTGTGATGGTTGCTCTTCAATCCTTTCGAGCTCGCGGGTCTCCTCTGCCCTTTGCTCTCCTTCAACGGTAGAGTCATCTTTGGTTATATTATGGAGCAGCAGTTCATGGCGGCTCTGTTGGGTGGGTTCATGCACTTCGATCCCTTGAATGGATGGAATATCTCCTTCCTCTATTGGGTTACCCGGTTGGGTTGATTCAATGGCTCTTAGCTCAGCTTCTAGCATGTCGGCTACAGGAGGATCATCAATTCCAAACGCATCAATGTCACTTTGAGAAGGCGGAGCAGGTATATAATCTAATTCCACTACATTGTCGGACGAACTGGGGTCCTTTGACGATGAAGTGACCTCTGGTCTCCTTATAGGAATCTTTTCCCTTCTCGTTCTCTTGGACGTCCGAGTCCCTCTGCAAGCCTTAGCCTTCTTTCTCTTCGCAGGTTTCTCAATTTCTTCTTTGGGTGCACTGGATGTTCCTTCATCTTCGGAAGACTGAGAATTGAGGCTGCCCATTAGGTGGTAAGTGAACTGGACTCCCTCATGAATTAGCCTCTCAATCTGCTGATGTAACCATTGGTCTGTGTATCTTGCTGGGGCTGCCATGACTGCCTCAAAATCAGTGATTGGGTCCTGTGACCAATCAACACCTGGCAAAAGATGCCTTACTACCTCAAATTCTCGGACTTGAAGGCAATTCCCTAAATCTGTGAGTTGATCTGGGACCCGACAATATTCGAAGAGCCGCATTTGCTGCACAATCAGCCCAGAATATTCACGTCTCCGAACTTCGTAGTCATCAGAGCAATTTTTCCAATAGTCTTCAACTGATTCCTTTGCTCTGTACCGCCTGCCATAGGCTCTCTTCGCCAGATTATCGTGATCGAAATATTTTCTCGAAAAATGGTCCTGTAGGCCATAAGAGGCCAGCTCTGCGAGGGATTCCTCTGCTAGGGTGGGGGTCTTCAGATGGACGTCCTGGTTGCCTATGATCATGCGGAACATGAATCTTGCCTGCTTGCTCTCTCTGAGTAAGATGTCGGCCGGACGTGACTGCCTTGCGACCTCCATAAGAACTACTTTGTCGGTTGGGTACCGTGTGGAAGTCGGAGAGGGGCACCATCAAAGCCCGCTATTCGGATATAGGAGAACCTTGGGAACTGAATGAACCAGGCCCTGTATCTCTATACTAGAATAGTAGCTTGCTCTGAGAGCCTTATGTGTAATCCTCCCTGCATTAGCCTGACCAGGCACATTGTGAAAGCATCATTGACGCGCTCATATTGGCCAACTGCATAGCTGGGCTGCTCTTTTCCCTCTGAGCTATATCTTGGTAATGCAGTTGTGGGTAACAATCATAGATCTTTACCTGACCAGGCCCATTCCCGATTTGACCTTTCATTATCAAACCTAGCAGCGGTTGGTTCTTGGCGAACATGTAGACCAAATAACAGGTCATAGTGAAGTATTTCTTCGTTTCAAGCTCAATCAGCTGAGTGTGGATGTTGTTGCTTATGATCTGGGCCCAGTCAAACTTAGACTTCCCAGGGAAGACTTGCTCTGTGGAATAAAACATCCACTCTTCAAAGTAGTTGGATTTAGGAAGTCCCATAACTCGGCTGAGTAATGTGACCATATCCCCATGCTCATTATGAAAATCACTTCTGGGGGTCTTTTTCACAATCCTGGCCCTCGGAAGCCTTCTCTCCTTGTACCACTCTTCGTTGATCAGTGCTTTGCATCGGGCTGGATTCATATCATATGCCCCCTATGCTTCATCTATAATCGTGGCCGTGGGATTGTTTGGGAAGGGAATGTCGAATGCATCGCCAATGGCCTCAGGAGTGAAGTTGGCGAGAGTCATATTCTCGAGGAGCACCAATCTGGAATTTGGCTGATAATGTCGGGCAGCCTCTAATACTAACTCATAGTTCTATACTGCTAGAGGAAATCCCGCCACTTGGGCGATGCCACTTTCCACCATTTGTCTAGGCTTGCCATATGCGTTAGGGAAGAAGACCCGATTCCTGAAGTCCTGGATGTCGATATGGCCTAGGTCGGTATCACCAATAGTCCCAGACGCTCTGAACTTTTGACTCCCTCAATCCTCCTCTTTGATACTGATACTTCATCCTTTCAACTTTGTGTGGGATATCTGATTTGGGTGCTCGCAATGTCTCGGCTGCAACAAGCGTCTTTGATGATTCTACCACCGATTTAGGCATTTATCCTGCACAGCCGGATGCGGATTACGAGGCGATACAAAAGAAGTAAGGTGGGTTAGATAGAAAATACTCCAGCGTGCAAGGATTAATTCAAAATTTAGATTGGAAATGGAGCAACATTTCTAGCTAAAAGCTTAATTGATTTAAACCAAAGTATTCATGAAGCTTTTGATCACGAATTTATACTTTAACACTTTCTGGATTAATTCTCAATAGGGACAAAGCTCGAAAAATTCTCCTAAGTTTGAAAATGCAATTTCTGGTTAAACCTTAGGAGCAAATTCTAATTTTGATTGCTTTGCACAACGTTTTACAAGCGGAAAAAGATGCGAATTTCGAAAATTTAAGCATCTTAATCAGATTTCGCACAGACATCTATTTGATTTATAAGCATTTCAGATGATCAAGAGAGGCAAAGCGTACTTACCTAATGAGAGTGGATGGCGAGAAATTGCCCGATTTGCTGCGTAAAGACGAATGGATAGTTCTTGGGCAATTGGTAATCTGAACTTGAGTGACTGGAATGGTTTGTGCAATGTTTTACCTTGAATGTGAATCGCGCGAAATTGGCTCTGTCTCCCTTTCAAAATCGGACGTGATCCTCCCTTTACGCGAAATTCGGTAGTATGGAGGGGCTTCTTTTTTTGCAAATTTTAAACTTCATATCTCCATCTCCTAAATCGCGAACTCTGCGTTTCTCCACATTTTCGGACCCTTTGGCAAATTTGCAAACTCTGCGTTTATCCTCCAACTCGCGACTTTGGGATATGGAGGCCCTTCCAAAACTAAAACTTCGTATTGATCCTAAGTGCGAACTTCGGAGGCTTTCATGTTTTTGGAGGATTCAGACGTTTTGGCGATTTTCACACAAACTTCGAAGGCTTTGAATGCCTTTGCTAGTTTTCTACGAACTCTCCCATTTTGTCCTTAGGGTCCGAAATTCGGCCCATAAGGCGATTTTGGTAACTTTAAACATTTTTTGCATTCACCCTTAGGGTCCGAAATTTGGCATTATTGAACTTTTCGGAGCTTTCCACACTTTTGCGAGTTTAAGGGTAAATTCGGACCTTTACGTTTTTGGGCAACTATCTTTTCCTAGCATTTCGGTCTTGAGGTCCGAACTTCGGCGTTTTGAACTTTTCGGAGCCTGGGGAGTTTTTTGCAAGCTGAAAGGTAATTTTCGAACCATTTAACACTTTTCGCAACTTAAAGAAAACTTCGGACCCTAAGCCCCTTTTTGCAAATCGAAGAAACTTCGGGCCATTTGGCATGTTTGGAATTTCGCGATTTTAGACTCTTTTGACGAATTGAAAGAATTTCGGACCCTAAGATGTTTTTTGCAACCTCTACGAATTTCGGACCTTAGGCCCAATTTTGCAAATTCGGAGTTTTAACACTTTTCGCGAATTTCGGGGTTATAACGCCTTTTTGCGATTTTAGGACAAATTCGGACCTTAAGGCTTCTTTACAACTTATCCAGAATTTCGGACCATTTAGCATGCTTTGCAAATTTATACAAAATTTTGAATTTCGGCCCCAGGGTCCGAAATTGGATGTCTTAAGTGAATTTCAGACCATTTGGGGTCTTTTGCAAACTGAAGGTAAATTTCGGACCTTTTGCCAGTTTTGGGATTTTTCAAATTTTTTAGAATTTAACCCCAGGGTTCGAAATTCGACCCCCTGGGCGATTTTGGCAATCTTTTAACCTTTTGAAGTTTTAGAATTTTAGCCTTTGGGTCCGAAATTCGGTGACTTAGGCAATTTTGGCAACTTTTTGAAATTTCGGATCCTTTGCCAGTTTTCACAGTTTTTAAGGCATTTTCGAACCTTAGGCCCAGTCTTGCAAATTTTGGAGTTTTCTCTCAATTTGGCCTGAAAGTCCAAAATTTTACTCCTAGAGCGATGTTGGCGATTTAGACTTTCTCCTCGAGAAGCGCAAGCTTGGGCAATTTTTGCAACCTTGGCATTTTGGCCAGGAAATTCGCTCCTTCACCAGTAGGGGAAAATCATCCTTTATTCAAATCCCATAAACATCGCAAGGACAAACCTTATGCAATCTATCTCATCGCTCTTGTGCGAAAAATGACACTTTGGGTCCTCGTGCGATCTTCAAACGCACTGATCTTTGCTTGGCGGGCTTCGCCAATTTCTATCACCTTACGCCTATTCAAGGCGATTTCACAATTTTGAACAAACTCTTGGCTTCGTGCCCAAGGGCTAGACTAGCCTGATAGATTCATTGGCTCTTCTCATTGACATCATCACTTCACGGACCAGTCGCGGGCTCGCTTGGAAGGGCGCGAAACTCAACAAGGCGAGGGCGAAAGGCTCAAAAACAGGAGTCGGCGACAGGGAGCGTGTGCAACGCACAACAGTAAGGTGTACCTAGAACTTGCATTTTTTATCATTTTGTGGCAATACATCATTTCTGGTTTGATTCTGGATTGATTTGCAGCCTTTGTGGTAGCTTTGGTGAAGTTGGAGAGGTGCATTGGGGTTTGTTGACTTGCTGTTATAGAACTGTTTCATGCTCAGAACTGTATAGAAGACCTGATCACATCTATATCAATTCGTTTTTAAGGTGTTGGAGGTGTAGTCCAGGAGTACAATCTCAGTTTACACCATTGGGATTGTGGAACAAGAGTAAGATGTGCTGGGAGATATATTCTTGATCCACTTTCTCTAGCAGCCTTTATTGAGTCATCATCAGACCTGCAAACCTCTTCATTGTCAGTGTTTCAAAGTATTTCATGTGAATGATCTATGTGTAAAGCTATTTCATGTACTAGCATCTCATTGTGCATGTTTATCAACCGAAACATTTGTAACAACAATCATATGAACATTGAAAATTCATATCGGACTTCATGAAAGCAGTGCGTTCAGCATTTGCAAGTTTATATTTTGATTTGTTAGTTAGAAAATAAAAATAAAAATTAAAGGTGGTCATTACACTTTAATTAATATTTAAGTTATCAAAAGGTCAAGTAAAAGACACCTTATATTAATTATTTATGAAGGTGAATTTTAAGTTACTTAAGTGCCACAAAAATAAATAATTAAATTAAGTCACTTATTTGGAGCTAAAATTTTATTATTAAAAAGAAAGATCCAAAAGTGCTTATAAAAGGGAATTCGGAGGAGAAATGGATTTTGAATATGTTATGAAACCTTATTTTCTTTGTGAGATTGAACATTGTTTATCTCTTTTGCCTTCGACGAAACTTTAAAGATTGGTATCGGTGGTGATAGATTCCTCCCTAACCAATATTGTGTGATTCATTCAGGGTCACAATTTGTGCATAAAAGATGAGGTGAATTCATCCAACCTTCACAAGTGTGCACATTGATACAAGTTTTACAGCTGCTGAAAGGAAGAAATATTTATTATTTGCAAGAAAACATTATCAATTTCAAGGTATATACTGAACAAACAGATAGTTTTATTAACTCAAAATTTTGATGAATTTCATTATCAATATTTCTGAGAATTATTAGAAATTATTTATAGTGCTG
This sequence comes from Cryptomeria japonica, assembly GCF_030272615.1. Taxonomy (NCBI): domain Eukaryota; kingdom Viridiplantae; phylum Streptophyta; class Pinopsida; order Cupressales; family Cupressaceae; genus Cryptomeria; species Cryptomeria japonica. Next base: position 405,925,566 of record NC_081408.1, read on the forward strand.
TGTGTGTCATGTGGAGGAGTAATATAATTTTCAGACTTTAATACGAGCTGATTTTTCAACCATACCTCTTGGCATCCCCCAAGGTTATCGTACACTTCCTAAATCCTACAAAAAGAGGAATCACTGCCTCTTTTTTAAATAATAGATGCCTTCCAATATATAGTGCAGCCTATTTGGGCTTGTAAAACCTGCCACAGCATCCCAAAATGGGAATTGTAGCTACTAGGATGCTGCCTTACTAAGGAGTCGTATTGTCTTGTGGAAGTTGTACACTTTCTGAGGAGAGTCAAAAGTACATAGTAGTTTCTGATTGGATTATTGGTCACCTACCAATTGAAGTAAACAATAAAATTATGAATACTCACAATTTCATTAACATTACAATTTTGTTTGATTATTTTAAATGTAACAATTTATATTAGCAGCTCATGTATGCATTAAAAGATAGCTGTAGCATATATCATTAGTACTTTTTGTAAAGGAAAACCTATTCACAGCATTTGAAGTTGAGAAATATTATTTTGTGGTAACTACTTATGAGATCATGTCAAAACAATATTGCCGGAAAACTATTTGACGAAATGCCTGCAAACTAAAATTGTGAAGAACTACAAGTTCTGGTTAAAAATTTATAGGCAAGTTATTACAACAGTATGAGAACTGGTGATCTTGCTAGCCTGTTGGGAAATTAACTCCTTGTTGCAATCTGCAGTTGCATGACTAGTTTCAACAATGAATGTTTGTTTCATTAGTGATAGTTGACTTCAACAGAATGCATGATAGTGCTCAGTGGCTATAGCAAGATGAAGTCATTTCAAGAATCCAGGGTAGAACAATTGCTAGAATTTCAAAAAAATCAAAAGAATCTAATGCACTGGTAGAGAATCCAGAGAAGCTCAAACCTTACCAATTGAGAGAATAGTTGAAGAACCATCACTAAAGGAAGAAGATAAGCACTACATTGATTCCAAATCAGCAACTAATGATAAAGTTAATTTTTCAAGAGCATATCTAGAGGAAGAGTACTTGAGCCTTCTTGAACAAAATCACTTAGAGCATCCTTGTGAAGAAGAGTTGGATCAGTGGGCAGATTGTCTTAAACAAGATGATGAAAGTAACTTTCGAGTTTTTGATAAACCACTATTTGAGATGGATACAGAGATACCCTATGATAACCCACTTTTTGGGGTGGAGTTCCAGGATGACCTTGTTGAGAGGCATGCACATGAGAAAGGTGCCTCATTTGATTTTAATAATGGTTTTGAGGATACTGAAATTATCAAATCAACAACTATTGATAAGCTTTTGGATCATTCTGATGATGTTGATTCCAATTATGAGTAGAGATTTCCATTCAGGTTATGAGAAGATTTTTTCCATTCAAGAAACATACAAGTTTGATTTACAAAAAAAGAAAGGTATTGAAAAACATGCACATAAATAGAACTTCGGGGTTGAGCTTGCTGCAATTCTCAAACGAACAACTAAAGGAAAGCAATTTGATTATCTTCTAGATTATAACCCAAGGCATGAAATTAATCATGAGATTAGAGGATTGATGCTTTATACTTGGTCATTGTAAAGTTGTTTCAATCAAAGCAAGCATCATAAGAATGGTGAAAGAATCCAACATGTCTGCACATAAGAGTAGGTGATCTGGAGCTTCCATTAAGATAATGAGTATCAAGAATAAAGGGCTGTCCTCCATTCAAAAATTGTAATTTGCAAGTTAAGACAGTGACAGTTTTCTCATCTTGTTATGGCATTGCGTTTACTCTGGGTCAGCCTTACATGATGTGTGGTATTGCATCTCCAAATTTGTCATGTAACAAACATCACTATATAGAGTTAAGAAAAAGTTGGGTGGAAGATACCCTTACTATTAAGAAAGTTATGAACACCACTAGAAAATTTCAAGGGAAGTTCACATGTATATCAATGTAGAGCAGCATAAACATGATGGTACCACTTCAATATTTAGTCATCATGCAGGGGAACATTAGCTGATGGTGTTAGAGGTTGGTAGTTATAGAAAGAAGATTGCACAGAGGCTTACAAATCTCAATTTTCTCATCTATGCTACTGATTTTATACAAATCAGTCACCATGAAATTTCATTTGAATACTCATAGGTGGTATGGCCAACACTTTTTGACAAGAAAAATAGCACATTTTAACTGGTGATTGATTGTGGTGAATTGTAATAACCACCCTAGATTTTTTGCCAATAAGGAAACAATGACATAAACTTGCCAAATGAAGGACACACTGCTATTATAAAGTTCTGATATAAGAAATCAGCATTCAAACAATTTCTGTTACACTTGTTTTGATGGGAAATTATTCACACAAATGCCAATGCATGAAATAAACATGATAATAAGATGCCCATTAATGAATACCTCAAATGCTGGGTGAAGATAGGCTGGAACAGATGTGCATACACTGGAGATAGGCTTCTACAGAGCCGATATAGCAGAAAATTAATGTTGGTCTGTTGTTTTGGAAACACAGGTCATAGTAGCTTCAAAACCCCTTCATAAACCCTTCCAACCAGAAAGCACACTTCCAAACAAAGACGATTAGCAGGGAATATACCCAACATTGTCAAAATGGTCTTCAATCACTTTATGGAACAAAAAGGGATTATTTATTATAAAGTGATTTTAAATTATATTTTCTAGAAAGTTCCCCCGAAAGGTTATTGAAAGAGCTGAACAGACTGATTTGAGTCATTCTTGGTTGTTCATTTTGATGAAACCCTTCCAGGAGTTCGAGATGCTCATCTTTTCAAGCCCTAGGACAAAAACCGTACAGTGAAGATTGGTTTTGATAGTGAGAGATCTAACCTAGTTGATTTGCAAGTGGAATCATTCAGATTTCATGCATGTACTGAAGGTTTGCCGGTTACAAGTAAATTTTTTTATGAGTTTTCCAGCAAACATAAATTTGTGATTGAGTGCAGTTGGTTTAGAATCTTTAGATATTATAATGTAGTGTGTGCCAATAAAGAATTGATTCAAAAATTAAATATTTAATTTCTGCTGAGCTTGCATACCCAGCCATACCATAGACCTGCGGTACCACATGACTATTGCAGCAAAATGGTCAATTGCTATCATTGAGTGTTTTAAATCCTACACGATAGACAAGTGAGACAAAGAAGTCAGTGCCACTTTCCAGCAAGGGGCCATACTATTTCCAAATACCAAAAAGATGGTTTGATGCTTGGTAAAAGGCTTTAAAGCCTTATTTATACTCAGCTCAGCCTTATGTAAGCTGCCGTACTATTTAATTCCTCACAAGGGAGGACGTGGCCTATGTAGGAGTCAATAAAATCCTTGACCAGATTCAACACAGCCCCTTTTAGTCCGAACAAGCATTTCCCTTGGTTGGAGTATACCAAATCCCTTAAGCACTACAAAAGGGCGAATGATGCTTCCTTATGCATTCAGTAATGGAGATGGAAAACCCAAGGCACATAAAGATTTTAGAAAGGAAAAGAGTTGTCATATCTAACTGGTAGATTGGGACATTCAATTGCATTTAGGTATTTGGATTCACATTCTACTCATACATGCTGCCAAGATCCAAGTGCATTTATACTTCAAACTTAGATGGTGCAACTACTTTCGGTGTTAATACCAAAGGAAGTCAAGGTGGATAATTTCCTTCAAAGTTGCAGAAAATTTCAACACCAAGAAATTCTAGTAGAGATATTGAGTAACCATTTTTTACCCTAGTTGACTATTTTGAAGGAAGATCCAATTTTGGGAGAGATTCCTATTTTTTAGGCAAATCTGTTGTTACATATCTTCTTATGCGAATATTATTAGCTTTGTGTAATATGTCATTAGTTTTGTAATAATCTCAGCTATTAGTGCAATTAATAGATTGTATTCTTTTAGTGGGTAGGATTAATTTTCGATTAAGATTGAATTCATGCAAAGCTATTTCTATAATAGAAGTAATAGTTAAATTTCTTTATTTATTTTCATTCTATTCCTTGTATATAGCATAAATAATCACCTTATTGCACTTAGATCATGGTAATTTTCAAGCTTGCTTATTTCTAAAATTGTTGTTCACAATGTTATTATCTTTGTGTAGCATCGTAAATTGTACACCTTTATTAGTGTGTTCAATTTCAATCTCCTAGCACCTATTTTAGTATTTCCCTTTCCTCTATGCATTATAGGACTTCCTTAGGCATTTAATTAACAATTTAATTAAACCTAAGTCCTTTATAATCAATTCACATTCCATAAATTGGGCCCTTGATCTTAGGTGTGCCCCTTTTTATCATTTTATCTTGATTTATCCTTAATCCTACCCCAATTTCAACTTCCAAAGCATACTTCACATATCTATGCATTATGGTTTGAGTCACCAAGCTGGAATCGACATTAGAACCCCGTTATCTTGCATTCCTAGAAAGTCGAAAAAATGTTGTCGGGATTAGGATGCCACTACCCTCCTAGCCGCACACTTTTTCCCCCAACTTTCGAGAGGATAAATTGGCAGTCTTATCTAATTCAAATCCCACTCCGTGTGAATAAATGAAAAATCTAAATCGGCCTAAAGGTGATTTAATTGTGAAATCCCTATATAAGGTATCCCTCTCAATTCATTTTCATCATCTCATCTCATGCTAACAATATCATCCAATTTAAGAGCAATTCTTCTTCCTCAAGATCAGATCTAATTCAAGGAGCAACAAACTACTTCAAGACATCTTCATATTATGTTTCAATTATGATTTCATGATGGATTTTATGTGATTTATCATGTTATTGCATCAACACAGGAGGACTTATCCTAAGAGCAATGCATCACCTATTGAAGGTATAATCATCTACATTCAAGCATTTCAATTTCAGATCTAGCCTTCTCCTCAAAAGGCAAGTTTTCCAATTCAAATCAAGTTCAATTTCTATTTCAATTAGGGTTAATTCCAAATCCAAGGTTTGACTTTGGCAAACCCTTGTCCACAACCCTCTTTCTTTCCTTTTGTGTGCAACTACAGGTACCTAGAGTAGCCATGAAGACTAGAACAACACCAAGACCAATAAATGAAGCATCCAACCAAATTTCATCAGAAAGTGCCTAGACTAGGGCACTGGGGGTGCCATGGTCCATGACTAGGGCATCCTAGGCACCATGGTCCTTCCAAAACAGGTCCAAATTTGTCAGGGAACATTCACCGTGTCTTAGAAACACGATAACAGTCCTGTGTTCAAAATTTCAACTATTTAGACAGGTATATGCCTCAAGCACCATCATCACATCAATTTCAGCTCAATTATTAGGCAAAGGTGCACTTTTGGATTTCCTTTTCATTCCTATACATATCCTATAGTTATCATTTCAATATCAGACAACATACTCAATCTAGGTTGCTTGTTCATGCCTGTACCTCCTTACCCTAGATTTGATATTCAATTTACATCTTTTCAATTGCATTTTAAACTCAACAAAAAGGGAATAGAATCCAGTTTGCATTCAACCCTCTTCCTAATAGAATTGACGTTGGATCTATTGATTTACTTCTTTGTGATGTGTGAGAAATAGGTCATTTTTCTTGTTTACATAGGTAAACTTGTGAAACCCTATTTCTGTTAAAATATGTTCGTTCGTGTTTACGAAAATGACGTAAAACTATTATATATATATATATATATATATATATATATATATATATATATATATATATATATATATATATATATATATATATATATATATATATATATATATATATATATATAATGAGTTATAGTATATATATACTAATATAATATATCAATCATTAATTATGTTATACATATATATATATATATATCATAATATATATAAAACACTAAATATTAATCGAATGGTATAATCTACAATTCATAAGTTAACTATGTATCACGATACTATCGTGATTGTTATACATAAACAGTCACGGTATTATTGTGACTGTTCATGTATAACAGTCACGATAACTATCGTGACAGTCCTATTACAATTAGTTAATGCCGACAGGTTATAAAACAGCGACTATATTATTATTATGTTGTTTGTTAGGAAATAGTCGATATTCAAAAGACGTGACTGTTGACATTTACATCGATTCAACTTATATATAGTTGATCTTCGTTGGTCAATCAATCAATAACAACGGCAATTGCATTGATCAGCGAATATCAACTATACATAATATATTTATATATTAGTATCTTCTGATCCAATTTCCTTAACATGGTATCAGAGCAGAAAGGAATATAAAGAAGATAATATATATATAAAACCTAACATATAGCTGAGAATATTTTAAATTATAAATTAAATTATGGCTCACTGTATGAGAATGGAAGATAGATTAGAAGGTCCTTCAAACTTTGTATCTTGGAGGACAAGACTTACTTCTCTTCTAATGGAACTTGAACTAGAGGAATATATTGAGAAGGATATGAAAATGCCGGAAGAAGAAACTGAGAAAACTACATGGAAAAGGAGAAACAACAAAGCCAGGAAATTGATTATAGATTCAGTGAAAGATTCTATCCTCCCGAGCATATCGAGAATTACCAGTGCCTTTGAAATGTTTAAAATCATTCAAGACACATTCGAGATAAACAATGCCAGTAGAATCTTAACATTGAAGAGTCAACTTCTCAACATGAAAATGAACAAAGGGGAAACAATCACCTCCTATTTCCTAAGGATATCTGAAATAAGAGATCAACTTCTCTGTATTGGAAATACTATAGAAGATACTGAACTTACACTTATCGCCCTAAAGGGTTTACCCATCTCTTGGGAAACCTTCATTCAGTGCATAAGTACAAGACCACCTTTACCTAGGTTCGAACAATTAAAGAACGATTGTACTCAAGAAGAATCGAGATTAGCATCCAGAGGAATAGGGTCGAAAAATGAAAATGAAGTACAAGCCCTTCATACTAAAACTTCTCAGAAAAAGAAGAGAAAATTCAACAATTCAAGTAATGGAAAACATCACTTCAAAAGGGATCTCTCCAAAATAAAATGTCATAAATGTGACAAATTTGGACATATTCACAAATACTGTCCAGAAAAACAGAAAAAGCCTTAGCAGAAACTAAAGGAACAGAAAATTCTCTTTTTTATCTAGCCTTAGCAAGTGAATTAAATTCCAATAAAAATACTTGGATAATAGATAGCGGTGCATCAAGACATATCACTGGATTTAGAGATCAGTTCGAAACCCTTTCTGGAAACTCTACAGAAGAAGTAACCATTGGTGACAACTCCACTTATCCGGTAAAAGGAATTGGGACCTGTTTGATACAGATAAGAGATGGAGTCACTCTACAGTTAAAAGAAGTATTATATGTGCCCGGAATAAAGAGAAACCTAATCTCAATATCAGGGTTAGCTGATCAAGGATATAGGGTAACATTTAATGAAGAAAAAGTTCTTCTCTGGACCAAAAACACAAACATCAAAAATGCAATGCACATAGGGTCCAGAGATGGAAGCTTATACAAACTATGTAATGAACAAAAAGTAGCCCTAAATCACAATGTTCAACAGAATAATGAAATTTGGCACAAAAGACTAGGACACATTGGATATAGTGCTCTTCCTACTTTGCATAAAATCACCTCTGGGGTACCCTCTCTAAAATCTGAACACTTGAGCATTTGTAAGGGATGTGCATTAGGAAAGAACATTAAAGGATCTTTTCCAACAAGTGAACACAAGACGAATAGTGTTTTAGAACTCATTCACACTGATATGTGTGGCCCCATGTCCACTCCTTCTTTTTCAGGTGCCCTATATTATCTAATCTTTGTGGATGACTATTCAAGGAAAACATGGATATATTTTTTAAAACTTAAAGAGTCAAGTGAAGTATTAGCCAAATTTCAAGAATTCAAAGCATTGGTAGAAAATCAAACCAATAAGAAAATCAAAACTCTTAGGTCAGACAATGGTGGGGAATTCACATCTGACAACTTCAAAAACTATTGTAAATCTGTTGGGATTAAGAGGGAGTATACTGTACCTTATAACCCTCAACAGAATGGAGTAGCAGAAAGGAAGAACAGAACCATCATTGAAGCAGCAAAAGCTATGATGCATGATCATAATATTCATATATCATACTGGGCAGAAGCTGCCAACACTGCAGTTTATATTCAAAACAGATGTCCACATGCAATACTTGAAAATACCACACCAGAAGAAGTATTTACAGGAGTTAAACCTGATCTCAGTCATTTAAGAGTATTTGGATGTCCAGTATATATACATGTACCAAAAGAGAAAAGAACCAAATTAGAACCTTCTGGTAAGAAAGGTATTTTTCTAGGCTACAGTGAAGACTCTAAAGGATATCGAATCTATATCCCTAATCAAAAATCAGTAGAAATAAGCAGAGATGTCAAATTTGAAGAAAACTTCTCATCCACTAATAATGAAGACAACAGTTTGTTTGATCTTGAGAAAGATTTATCACTTGAGGAAGAAAGCGAGAATAACAATTCAAATATGAATTCAACACTATCAAATAACGAAAACGCAATCCTTGATCCTGAACCTTCTTGTGTAGAAAATGTAAACAACAAAAAGAGACCATTATGGGCTAGGAAAATGCTTGAAGAAAACAATATGGAACCAGCACAAATCTCCAGAGAAAACAAAAGAACTAGAACGCAAAAATGTTACACTGCACTTCTAACTGAACTATCAGAATCAGAACCGGTCAGTGTTGAGAAAGCATTATCAAAACAAGCCTGGAGAGAAGCAATGGTTGAAGAATATCAGTCCATCATGAAAAATGATGTATGGGATATTGTCCCTAGACCTAAACATAAGTCAGTTGTATCATCAAAATGGCTATTCAAAATCAAGTATGCTCCAGATGGCAGTATTGATAAACATAAAGCCCGATTTGTTGCTAGAGGATTTTCACAGAAAGAAGGCATTGACTATGAGGAAACATTCGCTCCAGTAGCTCGTTACACATCTGTCAGAACCATACTTGCAATTGCAGCCTCTAAAGGATGGAAAGTACATCAAATGGATGTCAAAACTGCATTCCTAAATGGTAAGATTGAGGAAAAAGTCTACATTGAACAACCAGAAGGATTTCTCACTCATGACAAAAATAAATTCATATGCAAGTTAAAGAAAGCACTCTATGGACTCAAACAAGCTCCCAGAGCATGGTATGAAAGAATAGATCAATATTTGAGCAAATTGGGGTACTCTAAAAATATTGCAGATCCTAATATATACTTCAAAATTGAAAAAGGAGACATGATAATCCTTGTTCTCTATGTTGATGACTTACTCATTACAGGAGAAGACAATCTAATAGATAAATGTAAAAAGGACCTAGTAGCTGAATTTGATATGAAGGATATGGGCCTACTACACTACTTTCTAGGTCTTGAAATTATTCAAAAAAAAGATCATATTCTCCTCAGTCAAAAGAAATATATTTCTGATATTCTGAACAGATTTGGTATGGTAGATTGTAAACCTCTTGCTACTCCTATGGAGACAAATCTTCAGAAATTAAAGGATGAAGCAGAAAACTCAGAACCTGCAGATGTGACACTCTTCAGACAGATAATTGGATCCCTCATGTATCTGGTGAATACACGTCCTGACATTTGCTATGCCACAAATGTACTAAGTCACTTCATGTGTGAACCAAAACAGATTCATCTAGTGGCAGCTAAACACATCTTGAGATATTTAAAAGGAACAAGTGATCTTGGACTAAAATATGACAAGACTGAAATTCAACTTCAAGGTTATTCAGACTCAGATTGGGCAGGAAGTACCACTGATCGGAAGAGTACCACAGGAGTTTGTTTCAGTTTGGGTTCCGCAGTAATATCTTGGTTTAGTCGGAAGCAATCAGCTGTAGCTCAGAGTTCGACAGAGGCAGAATACATGGCTGCATCTATGGGAGCTAGAGAAGCAGTATGGTTAAGAAAATTACTTTTTGACTTATTTGGTAAACCTCTATTACCTACCATTATTCATTGTGATAATCAGAGTTGCATCAAGCTCTCTGTAAATCCTGTTTTTCACAATCGGTCAAAGCACATAGAGATTCCATATCACTATGTGAGAGATATGGTAGACAGAAAAATTATTAAACTAGTCTACATCAGCACTGAGGAACAAAATGCTGATATCTTCACTAAATCCCTTGCAAGGGTGAAGATAGAATTCTTCAGGAACAAAATTGGTTTGATCAAAATATGAACTATTAATGTACATTTCATTCATAAATATATATATATAATTTTTGAAATATTTCAAACTTGTGCGAAGATGACGATCTTCTGTTTATCGTTTCTATTTCAGGGTGACGATCCTGACAATAGAAACCAGGTCTCAAGATAGACTCCCGAAAGGGGTTGAGCCGGATTGGTCCGGACATCTTGTTACCAAAATCATCACTTGTTTAACAATTATTTAAGATAGACTCCCGAAAGGGGTTGAGCCGGATTGGTCCGGACATCTCAAATATGTATATTGTTATAAGTGATAAATTATCATGATATGACATTTTGAATTGAGTCATATATTTTGATGTGAAAATTCTACAAACTTGGTAAACTCTCTCTCAAGAGGGAGTGCTAAAATATGTTCGTTCGTGTTTACGAAAATGACGTAAAACTATTATATATATATATATATATATATAATGAGTTATAGTATATATATACTAATATAATATATCAATCATTAATTATGTTATATATATATATATATATGTCATAATATATATAAAACACTAAATATTAATCGAATGGTATAATCTACAATTCATAAGTTAACTATGTATCACGATACTATCGTGATTGTTATACATAAACAGTCACGGTATTATCGTGACTGTTCATGTATAACAGTCACGATAACTATCGTGACAGTCCTATTACAATTAGTTAATGCCGACAGGTTAATGCCGACAGGTTATAAAACAGCGACTATATTATTATTATGTCGTTTGTTAGGAAATAGTCGGTATTCAAAAGACGTGACTGTTGACATTTACATCGATTCAACTTATATATAGTTGATCTTCGTTGGTCAATCAATCAATAACAACGCCAATTGCATTGATCAGCGAATATCAACTATACATAATATATTTATATATTAGTATCTTCTGATCCAATTTCCTTAACAATTTCCATCTATTACAGTTTGCCATTGTTTTTATTGTGAGTTAATTGTTCTCAATTACTTTAACAAGCTTTGGATTGTTTAAATTATTGTGGGTTTGTGCATAATCTTTTGTACTTGATTCATAATTTTTGTTGACGTCCTTTTGTTGTTTATCAAATCTTAATGTTATTTAATTTATGGTTTTCAATCTTTATATTTAATTGAAAATCATAAACATCTTTTAGCCGTGTTAGTTCACTTTCTCCAATAGATATAATTATATTAAAAAAAGTCTTATCTAGTGCAAATGTTGAAAATCTTTTGTGCTCTAAACTATGAAATAAAATGAAAGATCCCCAACTAAAATCTGATCTGAATTTGCTGATAGTTTCAAATCTTAATCTTTGACCATCAATAAGGATGATTGGATTCTGTTGGGTTTTTTGTTGAAACTTAGTAGCTTCAGTAAGATAAATGATTGAATGAGAGACTTCATTTATCTCTCATTCAATCATCTACCTTATCAATATAACTACAATTAAATATATAGACCTCATAATCGATAATATTACTCATGCTGTGATTAGACCAGAATTATAACTACCATAGCTATCATATGATAGCATCGATTAATTCTATCATATGATAACTATAATAGTTATCATTCTAAAATGCATGTTAAATACTGATCATTTATTTGTTAACTTATCTCGATCATTTATTGGGCATCTATACTAATTCATGTTGCCCCGATCGTTAATAGTTATCGGCATATTAAATATCGTGACCAATAGCTATCGGCATAACTCACAATAAAGAGAAATGACGTGACCGATAGTTATCGGCATTAACATATGCTAAGTGTTAATCTTAATTGAAACAGTGTCTATGCACCGATCAAGACATGTCTTGATCGGGTATGTCTAAAAGACATGACCGATCACGGCATGCCTTGATCGGTGAAGCATAGGACTATAAATAAATGCAAACGGAGTGCTGAGGATGCATCGAAATTATTAATGTCATCTTCAGCAACCTGTGACATAAGAAACAAAGAATATCAGTAAAGAATTAATAATACAGACTTGAACATAAATTTGAATATCATTTACATTTTTGAATTGTTTCTAATTTTTTTGTGTTTTTTAATGCCTTGTATGGAGATGTACACAAGAAATACAATGAAAGAATTGACTGAAATAGAATTGAATATTCTGAAAACTTTTAACAGCAACTACAGAAACAAATTTTGGAAGCTTTATTATCTAGAGTGTGTTGATACATGATAGCCTCGGTAAGATAAATGATTGAAGGAGAGATAAATGAAGTCTCTCATTCAATCATCTATCTTATCGATAGACTATGATAAGACTTCATTTATCATTCCTTCATCTAATGATCATTCTTCGATATATAACCTAACTTATTCCTATCAATGTCTAAATTATCGGTTGCAAATCATAAAGTACAAATACCGATTGGTATCGGTTTACCTTGTTAATTATTTGCACACCGATTATTATCGGTCAAACACGTTAACTATGTAAACACCGATTGTTATCGAGATTATTAAAGACTGCATACCGATTAGTATCGGTGCATTTGTTAATAACATATACGCCGGTTAGTATCGGCTCACTTGTTATGATATACACACCGATTAGTAACTTATACATGCCGATTGGTATAAGGTAAAATGCGATTATGATTCTAAGAGGTGCGATCAAGTAATATCTTGATCGGTCATGTCCATTAGACATGACCGGTCAAGGTATTGCTTGATCCTCCTCATTAGCATATATATATATATATATCAATCGATAATGATGAGAAGGACATTGAAATCGATAAATGCTCCATCTCCATCTGCATCATACGAGACAATAATCAGATCCATTATATTAAGAAATAATATATAGAAGAAGAATAACCTTGAATATAACTTGCATCTTAAATTGAAAATTGAATAACATTTACAGAGAGGACAAAGTTGCATACCAGGTGATCCCACGCCTAACCTAGAATAAGGGTTTTATTGACAATTTGCAAAATAATGACTTCCAATGCAATTCAACTCCTCCAATGAGGTTTATTCACCATAGTAATAATTATCTAAAACAATTTGATGATCAGATAGGAGATCTGAAGCTTATTCCAAAAACTTGCCAGGAGACTCCATCCAAATTGCTTCCAAATCCCTCATAATTTGCTGATTGCTTCCAAATGTCCTGAGATTTGTCCAAATTGATTGCCAAATTATCTTAGCTATGCCCTGACAATGATTTTACCAACAATTACTGTTCAAAAACCCTCCCAATTATTTATTTGAATCTCCAGGCAGCTAAGGATGGTACAGCTGCCCTAGGGAGAGGTACGGTTGTCCAAAAATGCTTCCAATCTGCTGGAAAGTGCCAATAAACCACCCAGATCTGAGGCTCAACCTCTGAAAATGGTCCTCTAGACCCGATTTGAAGGTTTTCCTTGAGTGCTGACTTGACAGAAATGGCTGGGGTTTCGTCCAACCTGTCCACAATTGAAGGATTTCGTCTCCAATTTGGTCTCCAAACCTGCTGTACCTGCTATGGCAACAAATTGCAGAGCAAAAACAATAAAATCTCCAAAAATAATAATACCAAGTTTTGCATGTAGAGCTTCCTTATGCCTCCCAAACCTAATTCGAACTTCCTCTTGGCATCTAGAAGATTCCAATGGAATCTTAGGCTCTCATAAAAGTTCGCCTAATAGAGGGGTCAACTCATCATTGAAAGTGGGGCCACCTTTAATAACATGTTACCTAGGAATATGAGCCAAGGTAATTTCATAAAGTTGTTTTATAATAACTTGTAACTTAACTTTTTCTATTTTAAGAAAAAGTGCTTTTATAACTTTAATTAATAAAGTTACTTTATTAACTTACCAAAGTCATAAAAATGACTAAGTATAAGATTCCCTTTGGCAAGTAGATCATCCCCAAAAACTAGAATTCACCTGTGGAGATGGGTGTCAGGTAAATTTCCCATCCTGACAGATCACTCAGGAAGTGGGGACATTACATAAAAAGATATCTTAAATTCAAAATTTTCTATGGCATACTTGAAAAATCTTTTAAATCCAAGCCAAAGAGAACTTCCCCTACTGATTTTAACAACAATTTATTGTACACTATTCCGTTTTATGTCACATTAAAAGATGTAAATTGACACACTTAACACAATGGTGTATGGCTTCCTATATAGCCTCTCATTTAATTTTACTAGGATCATGGTAAGTCCTTAATCTAGCTAATACAAATTAGGATAGACCATAACCAAATGTAACTTATTTATTAAGTAACCCATTTGATTATAATTTCTAGATGCATCCTATTTAAACACAGATTATGTGAATTGTGCACCATAAATCAGGTGTTTGATGGCTTATTTACTTCATAGTATCATTATATCATAATCCTAGGTACATTAAATCCATCTTAGGTTTTCTTTTTCAATTTAATTATTTTATTAAGGTCATAAATAGGCCTAATACTCTAAAAATGAGCATAACTAAGATGCTTCCTCTGAAATGCACATTTTCTGGTTGAGACTTAAGAGGAACTGGTTCTAAAGAACTGCATGAAACTAAAAAGGTTTGTAGGCACCTCTAGGAAAGTCTACAACCCTGATATTTCTTACTCCCCGATGGTCATTGATATTGAGATCATTTCTGCACCAGTTTTAGATAGAATATATTTTAGTTTGTTATTTATAGGAGATATTAACTCACCACTGCACAGCTTGCTTAGTGGTAACTGGATGTGAAATTACTGGCCATTGTTTTGTTATATTGAGAACTGTATGGTTTTAATACTGTCGTATACAACAAACACAGATCTGAATTCCATATTATAGCTAGAAACACCAAGAACCTTTATCTTAATGTAGCATACCTTATTGCATGATTCTAAAGCTTTTTTGTATTCACCGATCTTCTGATAGCATGCTGCTACATTTAAATGCAGGGAACTCTGCACAAGAAAATAAATCAATTCAGTATTCTATTATAGTTTGGTTTCTTCTGGATAGCAATCCCATCATTCATTATTATATTTAAATGCAACAAACTTTGAAAAAAAAAATAGATCAATGAAATATGACTGCTTCAAAGCAACAAGCAACACTGCCAAATTATTTTCGATGCATTAACAGGGAATTTTTTTTTGATGCATTAACAAGGAAATCTAGAATATTGCTGCCAGAAACCATGATATAAGGCACAGTTATCATGGATTGACATTGAACTCCAAAGAAAAGTAGTATTACTATTAAAATCCCATTACCCTTGTTTGAACAAATATTTTTCCTTCGTCGTTATCTTGTGGATTCACATGGTTGAAGTCCTTCAGCACCTGCAGAAACCATGGAAACTTCATGGCCTCAATAATTTATCCAGCTACCAAAACTTTCATCTTTATGACATCTTCCACAAAGTAAATGAATCTACAGTAACAATAAAAGGAGAAACAAAAATTGCAGAGTATGTAAAAATTGTATTGAATAAAAATAGACTCAAATTAGCTAATATTTTTAAATAACTTGCAACAACTAAGCAAGTTCCTGAGAGCCTAATTACAGGAATTATCCAAATAGGCACTGGAAGGATATCCACTAATAAACAGCACATATGATGATGGTGGCTTATAAGTTATAATGTCCTTTAGGCCAAATTAGTCTATGTAACGTCCCTTTCCGTAGAGTAGTTCAGAACGACTAATTAGCCTATTTAATGACTCTGCTAAAGTCGTATAAAAGGGAATAATTTAATTTAATTAATTAATATTATCTGGCAAAGTTTATTTTATGGGTAATATTATTAAATTAATTTAATAAGCTTTATGTAGTGACTTAAGTGGATCATTAAATGAAAATTAATAAAGTCACTTTATTTTCCAAGTTTAATTGAAATATTAAAAAAATTGGGAATTTGAAAAGTTCTTCAAGTGGCTTCCAAGGGATTCTTAGAAAAGGTCATTTCAAGGCTCATTTCCACGTGCTTGGATTGTTTCTCTTATTTGGATTTGGAGAGCTTATTTAGAGCTAGAAACCCTAGGATGAAAATCCTAAGGGTACTACATTCGGTAGTAAGACTAATCTACCTGTTATGTTGCAAACATGCATGCCCCATTGCAAATCGGGACCCCCACTTTTTCACTTTTTAGCTTAGTCATTTTTGCTTAGTTGTCTTAGCTTGGCAATGGTCTTGATCTTTTAGCCTTTGTTTGTGAGAAGGAATTCCGTCTTGTTAGTCTAGAAGGGAACGTTGATTTGTCCTTGAAAATTGAAATGTCTTAGGAGTATAACATCTTGTCCGTACGGTGTGATCAGGCCAGGGATTCAAGTTTCAAGTCCATAATCCATGGTGGAGCATCAAGATTGTTAATTAAGAGCAAAATTGTGAGGAATGCAAAAGTAGTCGAAAAATTGTCAAAAGTTGTCAATGTTGTCAATTTTGCAAAATGTTGTCAAGGTTGCTAAAGTTATAAAAATGTTGCAAAATTGTTGTCGTTAAGGATTTAGGATTTTCGAAGTGCTAAGGATGAAAAATCATGAAATTCAATCCCCGGACAAGGACAATTCCTTGTCAAGATTGGATTTTCCAACCTTGACAAGAGGGGAAATAGGAAAAAAATTGTAAATTCCTTGGGCAAAAATGTAAAATTCAAGTGCAATCTAGGTTGAAATGTAGAATTCAAGGTTGAGATGTTAAAATCCTCATTTGAGTAAGGAAATCCAAAATCAAAGTTCAAATTCCATGGTTGACTGTGGAAATTTACAAAATCCGTTTCAATTCCTTGTTCAAATGTGGAATTCCTAAGTTTAAATGTAAAATGCAAAGTTCAAGCATGGATTCTCATTCAAAATTTATTTATCCTGAGCAAGCGTGTGAATTTCATTGAAAAAATTCTTCACAACGATCATTTGTCCTTGTCAATATGGAATTAGCACTCAACATTCCTTGATCACCCTTCACAAGCAATCAGGAAATTCCTTGATTCCATGTTGATTGCTCTCGCAAGTTCGCTACTAATCCTTGACCTCATATTGATTGCATCCTTTAGTTCAGACCTATAGGTCTCATGGGTCCTATAATCCGAAACTATAGGTCACATCCTCCCTTTAGTCCTAGACAACTCTTCAAGATCACCTTGCTTTGAAATAAATTCCTTAGTTGGGTGAAGGTGTGCTCAAGGATAATTTTGCCTTCATGTTGTTAGAACTATAGGTCCCATGGGGCCTATATTCGAGGACGAACATCATTTTAGCGCACTTGTATCCATGGAATCCAAGCTTTAATGCTCAAATCTTATCCCTATCAGCATTCAAATCCCGCCCATCATCACTGTGTTGTCCTTGCACATCATGAAAGTGCACCTTCTTTTGTCCCTATACACTCCTAAAACCCGCTTTAAGGCTTGCAAATTGTATTTTTGCATTAGTAATAGGAGCAGAGTAGAACAAATAAATAATCAGGTCCGAATTGTGTTTTGAAGGAGAGGCCTTGGCCTTTAATTATATGCATTCAAGCAATAAATCTTTTGCTAGACGACCTAGTTAAAAAACCTTCAAAAATGAGGTGCAAGTAAATCACTTTCAAGCGCTCAAGGTGAAATGAAGCCAGCCGACTTTGGAGGTGATTTTTTAATTTAAATTGTAAAAATTTGAAGGCCAAGTCGGCCTTATTGGGGCTGTTTGAATGTGAACTTGGTGAGGCATATAAAAGAGAGGTCAAAGCCACATAACTAACACCAAATTACAATTCTAAGTGAATTAAAAGTACAGATATTAGTGTGAACTCGAGGAGAGATAGGGCAGGTTGCAGGGTAAATCTAACAATCAAACTAAGTAAAATGAAGAATCAGACCTGTAGCATTGGACATCTCAGGCAATTTACACATGATCTTGGTGTGAATTTTGTCAGCTTTCAAAGCAAGCTTGTTTATCAAACCTAAGAAAGGTGAATTCTAGATCAAAGGAAGGAAAATCAGACCAGAAATCATATATTTCCACACCTAAAAATGCATTTCCAGAACTCCTAAGTGTTTTTTCCAGATTTTGAAGGGTTTCATGAAGTGAATTTGGTGAATTATCTTGTATTTTTGCTTACTTAGGGTTTTGTTCACCATCATAACTGAAATGTCCCCTTCTCAGCTCTAGACTATTAGATGGATCTTTAGCCTATTCTGGAAACCCGTAGGCTAACCAGAGACTAAATTAGGGTTTCCGTCTTCCGGATGGATTTCAGAAGGGTGTTTGTAGGAGTTTGGAAGTTTGCCTCCTGGGTTTTTTTGGGTTTCTCGAGGGCTTCAGAGTGGTATAACATGCATTTCCATCAAAGGAGATTTCTTTTCGGGTGGATTTTAGAGGGGTGTTTGCAAAAGTCTGGAAGTTTTCCTTCTGGGTTTCTCGAGAGCTTCAAAGTGGTATGACATGCATTTCCATCAAAGGAGATTTCTGAACTTACTATTTTTAGTAAATCTTGACGGCTACTTGGATTGTGCTTCAAAGGTGTTTGGAGTCTCTTACTATTTTTAGCAAGACAATACAGAACTTGGTTTCTATTTCTGGCAGTCCAATTTGAGGGGTGGCTCATTCGGTTCTCTTGGAGTCCATTTTTGGAAGGTAATATATAAAATGATTTTATAATTCCAAGTTGCTTTTTGAACCTGTTATGACCTTTTCACACATTGCCCCATTGCAAACGAGGACCCCCCTCTCCTGCTTTCCGCATCTTGTTAGTTTAGAGTTTTGGCAGTGTGACTGGTAATTTTGAGCTTTTAGTGTCCGAGTCCCGAGTTAGAAATGTGATTATGCCTAATTGCTATTAGGATTTTTGAGTTTTGTATAGGATCAAGTGTGTAAAATGTTAAACGTTTAAGTGATCCTAATTTTGTCTAAGTGTAAGCCTTTTGAGCATAGACGTGTTTTAAACATTCAAGTCGGTGATATTTTGGTGCCTAAGAGTTTTTAGGGTCCTTTAGGGGTTGTTTTCTCCCTCCTAGAAGACAATTCAAGTTGAATTTGCACTTTATCCTAATGAAATTCCTTTGTCTCGCTCAAATTTTGATGAATTTGGCTAAGTCCCGATGTGTTTTATTGAAATTTGAAGTGTTTGGATGATTTTGAGTGGTTAATTTATTAAATTCCTGATGAAAATCCATATTTTAAGGGTCTAAATGTCAAAATTCCTGATGGGAGGTGCTTTTCCCCCCACATTTCTGATGACCCATGATTTTCCCCCACTCAAAATCCTCATGGGATATGAATTTCCACCAAAGTTCTGATGGACTTTATTTTTCCCATTCAGATTCTTGATGAAGGGTGATTTTCCACCAAAGGGGTAAATTTTGACTAAGTGTTGGGGAATCCTCCTGATGACACACGTTTTACCCCTGGAGTGCAGATGACTTTGAAATTCATGTTCCCGATGCAGATCGACTTTCCACCATGTTGAGACATGGACCAGCTAGGACTCGAACCTAGGACCTTCCATACGCTGCTGGAGTGCTCTACCACTGAGCTACTGGCCCCTCTTGGACCAGTCCATCGTCGGTCCGGGTGTGGCTTATTTCCAACACCAACACCCCCCCTTAAGCCACACCTCTCGTGTGCTTGGGGCTCCTAGCCTGGACCTGGCTCTGATACCATGTTTTTCGAGAGTAGTCGTCAACAAAGATTATGTAGTATAAGGATCCAGTTAGGGATGGTGTTGACATGGGACCGCATAGGTCTGAGTGAATTAGTTGTAAAATAACTTTTGATTTGTGCTCGCTTTAGGGAAAAGAAAATTTCACATTCTTTCCCAAGGCACATCCTTTGCAAATGCCTGTGTGTTCAGATTTTACTTGGGGCAGTCCTGAAGTAATCTTCTTTATGTTGGATAGAGCACTATATCTTAGGTGTCCTAATCTTTTGTGCCATAATTCATTATTATTTGAAACTTCAAGATTTAGTGCTTCCTTTTGATCACTGCATAGTTTGTATAGGCTACCATCTCTTGAACCTATTGTTATGGCATTTTTTATATTTGTATTTTTAGGCCAGAGTAGAACTTTATCTTCATTGAAGGTAACCCGATATCCTTGATCAGCTAGGCCTGAGATTGAGACTAGATTTCTTTTTATTCCAGGTACAAACAGAACATCCTTTAATTGTAGAGATACTCCATTTCTTAGTTTGATCGTACACGTCCCAATTCCTTTCACAAGATATGTGGAGTTATCTCCAATAGTAACCTCTTCACTTGAGTGCCCGTTAAGTGTTTCAAACTGATTTTTGAATCCAGTTATATGCCTTGATGCTCCACTGTCTACGAGCCAAGTGTTTTTATTTGTATTTATTTCGCTTGATAGGGCTAAGAAGAAAAGTGAGTTTTCTCCTTTGACTTCGGCTAGAGTAGCTTGTGTTTTCTTCCTTTCTGTACAATTCCTGTGAGTGTGCCCATATTTGTCGCATTTGTAACACTGAATTTTAGACATATCTCTTTTTTAATGGTTTTTATTTCCTCTCTTCCGTTTGGAGAACTTTTTCTTTTTGTTGAAGGTATTTGTATTAAGTGCTTGGATTTCTCCTTCTTTATTTGGCCCTAATCCTCTTGAGATTAATCGAGATTCCTCTTGAATGCACTCATTCTTAAGTTGTTCAAATTTGGGTAAGGGGGGTGTTCTGCTAATACATTGAATGTAGGATTCCCATGAAATTGGTAATCCTCTTAGGGCTATGACAGAGATTTCTTGATCATCTACCTCATTTCCAATAGTTTGTAATTGGTCTTTTACTTCAAATATCCTTGAAAAGTATGTAGATATTGTATCATCTTTATTCATCTTCATGTTTAAAAGTTGTTGTTTCAAGGTTAACATTCTGCTCGCATTGTTAACTTCATATGTATTTTTAATGGTTTTAAATACTTCATATGCTTTAGGCAGTCTGGCTATAGATGGAAGAATATGATCTTTGACTGAGTCAATAATTATTTTCTTTGCCTTATTATTACGCCTTTTCCAGGTAGATTTCTCTGGTTCATCATTTGGCATGTCTAGATTTTCTTCTATGTAAGACTCTAATTCTAGTTCTTCAAGAATGGCAATGATTCGTATCTTCCAAGAAACGAAGTTGGAGGCTCCTTCGAGTCTATCTTCCACTCTCATATTACTTGACATTTTGAATATTTTCTTAGTCAGATATATCCTCTACGTATATAGCCTCTGCGTCAATTTGTTATTTACTTCCGATAAATGCTTATGAGTAATATGGCTGTCTAATTTATTCTCTTAATATGCTAGCTCTGATACCATGTTGAGACATGGACCAGCTAGGACTCGAACCTAGGACCTTCCATACGCTGCTGGAGTGCTCTACCACTGAGCTACTGGCCCCTCTTGGACCAGTCCATCGTCGGTCCGGGTGTGGCTTATTTCCAACACCAACACACCAGGGCAGGTTATGATCAAATGTTGAGGAATTTTATGCAGATAATTGTTCTTGATGGAGGGCGAATTTCCCCAAGGCAGTTTTAATGAGATTTTGATCTGGATGACTATCCAAATAGGGGTTGATTTGTTATGTCCCCTCTTTAGTATGACATGACACTTTACGTGGATTTGCCTATTCCAGACTCTCGTAGGCAGATGGTTGTGGTGAGAGAGTCATTTTGGCGTTTATTTGGTGAATGGATGGCTCATTATGCTCTTGGAGACATTATATTTTATTATTTGGGGCCAAGATGTTATATTTTTAAATTGAGGTGCACTTTTTATTTTATGAAGTAACTTTTTATCTAAAAAGTGCAATGAGGCTTCTAGAAGATTCTATTATGGATACTTCTAAAAAGTCATGGATACTTCTAGAAAGACTAAGAGGCTTCTAAAAGATTCTATTATGGATACTTCTAGAAAGTTATGGATACTTCTAGAAAGACTAAGAGGCTTCTAGAAGATTCTATTATGTGTATAAATAGACCCCATGGGTCTCTCATTTGGCATCCAAGTTTATTTTTCTCTAGTGCATCTACTTGAGCATTTGTGGAGCTTGAAGGTCTACAAGTATTCAGCTGAATCATTGGGAACGATACCTCCCAAGTGATTGCATAACTGAGGGGGTGAAAGATCCTCTGAAGGGTTGCTCTTCGGAATTGGTACTCAGCCAATTCAGGTGTGCTTAATTGGAATACTATCTTGTCAGGGTTCGATTTAGAGATCAGTTGCAAACTTACATCTTTGTTCATGTATCAATGAATGTCATTGTCTATCTTAGAAAGTCTGAAATAGTGATCAGAAATTAATTGCAACAGTTGTATACTTCAAACTCCCATATTTCTAAAGCATGTATGACATCTATTTGACATAATGTCAATTCTAGTATTGATGAAAAATTGAGTTGTTCCCTTGGTAGTTAAATTGATATTTGTTTCCTATATACTTTGCAAATCAGTAAAGTGCTTAGTTGTAGATTGTATGTAACTTGTTGGACAATATTCCTTGAATCAAAATCATCAATTCTTCCATACATAAGCAAGGGATACTACAGTGGTATCAGAGCGGTTTCCTGCCAGCCTGATAGGGTTTATGCGGTCACCGTACAATCAAGTTTACAACAGAGGTAGCAGGGCTCTATTTACACCAGGTAAGGACATGGGTGATAGGCAATCACAAAGCCCACCTAGAAACAGGAGGGATGATGAGATTATGCAACGTTTGGAACAAATGGCCACAACCCAGGATAGAACCCTACAGAACATTGAAGCTTTGATGCGCCATTTGGTTAGGGGGAATAGGAGAAATGACCATAATGATGACCGTGATGACAGGAGCATAGCAGGATCACAACACGAACAGGGAACACGGTCTACCACAGCAAATAGACCCACACGTCCTACATTCCGTCCGGAAACACCACCACCCACACCTAATGATTTGGAAAGAGATATTAGAGATGAGCTCAGACTGGCAAGGCAAGAGTGGGAAGATTTACCAGGATATGTACAGAATGGGTGGACTTTTGACAGGTATCTGAATTATAGGGCTAACAGACAGAAACAGGTGGAAAAACAGAGTGAATCGCAACAGGTCACTAACAAGTTGACATTACCCACATTTGATGGAAGTGGGAAAATGACTGCTCGGGCATGGATTCATAAAGTGGATACCTTTTTATCTTTGAAGACTATGACAGAATTCGAAGCACTCAAGTATGCCACTTTACACCTGGACGGGGCAGCTCATGATTGGTGGATGCACGGCATGATCACGTTGCAGCACAATCAGGTAACCACTTACCAGGAGTTCGTGGATAAGCTGATAGAAAGGTTTGATAAGAAGGATCCTGAGGTATATTTCCGGGAATTAGCGCAGCTCAGACAGACAGGAGGTTTAGAGTAGTTTATTAATGACTTCCAAAAGCTTGCAGTAATGGTACCTGATATTTCAGAGCGGAGGCTAGTCATTTTATTTACAGAAGGGTTGACTGAACCACTCAAGGGGTGGGTTAAGGCCTTTGATCCTCTCACATTACAGGAAGCCATGAAGAAAGCTCGTAGCATGGAACTTGCAACGCCAACAAATAGGTTTGGTTCGAAGGGCTCCTCATCATTCAGAGATAATAGAGGGGGATTCAACAAAGGTAAGGAAAAGGTTGATGACACAAAGGGCAAGTCAGCTGCACCTCTGGATAAGGAGACACTTAATGACTTGCGTAAGAAGAAGTTATGCTTCTTTTGCAAGGGTCCCTATGAGTTTGGACATGACTGTCCTATGAGGCCTAAGGGAAAGGCCAACAGGGTGATGTGGGCTTATTATGAGGGCTCAGACTCAGATAGCTCAGAATACCATGATCCTGATGATGCAGAGCAGGAACAGGAGGTAGATAATGCTGAACAGAAGGAGGAACCAGAGGCACGTCTATCTAGTATTCAGAGAGAGGGATCTTTCAGACTTAGAGGTGTCTTGGCTGGACAGAAGGTTATTACACTATTAGATACAGGTGCCACGCATAATTTTATTGATGCACGCTTTGTGGAGAGACGTGGACTCATCACTGAGGAGTTTGAGGGATTGAGAATTAAGGTGGCTGATGGATATACACTTCGATGTGACAGGATGGTGTGTGATCTACCCCTACGCCTGAACAACTATGAGTTCAAGGCGGATTACCATGTGGTCAACATGGGTGACATGGACATAGTACTTGGGATGCAGTGGCTACATTCTTTGGAGGAGGTTACCCTGAGACTGAAGGATATGGAGATACGATTCGAGGTGGATGGCAGGACTCACGTGCTGAAGGCTATCTGTAATGGTGATATCAGGACTATCTCATTTAGGCGGATGGAGAGATTAGCCAGGCATGATGATATAGAGTGGGCGGCAATATGCACCTTGATGCCTCCCCAGGAGGGGCAACATAAGACTGAATATCATCCGGATATTCAGAAATTGAGAATCAAGTATGAGAAGGTATTCAGCGAGATTCCACCAGGCAGGCCACCAGACAGAGGCATTGAGCACATTATCGAGCTGGAGGAAGGCGCTAAGCCTGTCATGATCGCACCATACCGGCACCCAAAGCGACTCAAGGATGAGATCGAGAGGACCATCAAGGAGTTGCTAGCAATGGGACACATCCGACCCAGTAAGTCACCTTTTGCATCTTCTGTTGTTTTGGTTAAAAAGAAGGATGGTACTCTTCGGATGTGTATTGATTACAGGGTGTTAAACAAGAGAACCATTAAGAACAGATATCCTATCCCACGCATTGATGAGTTGATAGATGAATTGCATGGGGCTTGTTATTTCTCAAAGATTGATTTGAGATCAGGATATCATCAGATCAGAGTGAGAGAGCAAGACATTGAGAAAACTGCTTTCAGATGTCACTGTGGGCATTTTGAGTTTGTAGTCATGCCTTTTGGTTTGACTAATGCACCTGCCACTTTCCAGTCCACGATGAACAAGGTTTTTCACCATCAACTAAGGAAATTTGTACTGGTGTTCTTTGATGACATTTTGGTATACAGCAGATCATGGCAGGAACATCTTGAGCATCTGGAGATAGTATTGAGCATATTGCAGAAGGAGTCCTTGTATGCTAAGGAGTCCAAGTGCGATTTAGGCATGACTGAGCTTCTATACTTAGGACACATCATTAGTGCGGATGGAGTGCGGATGGATCCTGAAAAGATCCGCGCTATTGTTGATTGGCCTCCACCAGAGAACCTTACACAGTTGAGGGGGTTCCTTGGTCTATGTGGTTTTTATCGCAGATTCGTCAATGGCTACTCACGGCACGCAGCACCCATGACGGCTTTGTTGAAGAAAGGGGCATTTGTGTGGACTCCGGAGGCACAGGATTGTTTCTTGAGATTCAAAGAGATAATGACTACATGCCCAGTTCTAGCACTGCCTGATTTTACGAAGCCATTTGAGCTTCAATGTGATGCATCGGGAGAGGGAGTTGGTGCTGTACTCATGCAGGACAAGCACCCTATTGCTTATGAGAGAAGGAAACTTAGGGGGCCTGAGCGATCATTTAGCATTTATGATAAGGAGATGTTGGCAATCATGCATGCCTTGGCCAAATTCAGACAGTATCTTGTGGGCAGCAAATTTTGTATTAAAACTGATCATAACAGTTTGAGGCACTTTTTGGGACAGCGGGACCTGAATGATCGTCAGCAGAAGTGGGTGAGTAAGTTACAGGCCTATGATTTTGATATCACATATGTTAAGGGGACACAGAATGTTGTTGCAGATGCTTTATCACGTAAGCCACACCTCACTTCTATGATTCAGATATCAGAGGATTGGCAACACTTGATTGTAGCAGAATATGCCAAAGACACATGGGCCTCTGATATAGTGGAGGGGACAGCGATTGACACCAGGTACACTCTTGTAGATGATTTGATCATTTACAAGAACAGAATTTACTTAGTCCCAGAATCAAAAGTGAAGCGGTTGATTTTGAGAGCACTCCATGATTCACCTACAGCAGGCCATCCCGGGTATTTCAAGACTTACAGGTTAGTTCGGGAGCGGTTCACTTGGAAGGGGCTTAAGGCTGATGTTTTGCAGTATGTGCGTGAGTGTCTTGTTTGCCAGCAGAACAAACAAGAGCACACTTATCCAGCAGGGCTCCTACAGCCACTTCCTATTCCTGACAGGAAGTGGGAGTGCATCTCCATGGATTTTATCACGGGCTTGCCCAAGGTCCAGGGGCGTGATTGTATCTATGTGGTGGTGGATAGGCTGACAAAATATGCTCACTTCTTCCCTATCACTACTACGTACTCAGCAGCTCAGGTGGCAGAGGTCTTCTTCAGGGAGGTTTTCAGATTACACGATTTGCCTCAGAACATTGTGAGTGATAGGGACAGCCGCTTCATGAGTCACTTCTGGCGGGAGGTATTCCGGTTGTGTGGCACTGAGCTTACACCTAGCACCAGTTATCACCCACAGACCGATGGTCAAACGGAGATTGTGAACAAATGGGTGGAAGGGTATTTGAGGAATTATGTGGCAGCTCAGCAGCGAGCTTGGATCAGATTGATATATCTCTGTGAGTATTGCTACAACACTACATACCACATGACCATACAGATGACACCATTCAAGGCACTTTACGGTTATGAGGCACCCAGTTTTTTGGATTTAGTGTTGGGTGACAGTCGAGTACCTAGTGCAGGTGAGTTACTACAGGAGAGTAAGGACATAGTTGCGACTCTCAGAGACAATATTGCTAGAGCTTAGAACCAGCAGAAACAATATGCAGACCAGAAGTGGACTGAGCGCAGTTTTGAGGTGAATGATATGGTTTACCTCATGTTGCAGCCATACCAGCAGTCCACTCTCAAGAAGAGTGGTGCAGAGAAACTCAAGCCACGTTACTATGGACCATTTAGGATTATCAGGAAGGTTGGTGAGGTGGCTTATGAGTTGGAGCTTCCCGCAAATAGCAGAGTGCATAATGTATTCCATGTGTCACGCCTCAAGAAGGCGTTGGGTCAGAGTGTGGTGCCTTCTGCAGTATTACCTCCCTTGGATGATGAGGGGAAGTTGATCTTGGTTCCAGAATCCATCTTGGATAGCAAAGAGAAGCAGCTTCGCATGCGAGTGATCAGAGAGTACCTGATTAAGTGGAAGGATCTACCTGTTGAGGATGCTACTTGGGAGGGTGAAGCCATTCTGCAGCATCCTGCATTGAGATTGCTTGAGGCCAAGCAATTTCAGGAGGGGCGGACTGTCATGTCCCCTCTTTAGTATGACATGACACTTTATGTGGATTTGCCTATTCCAGACTCTCGTAGGCAGATGGTTGTGGTGAGAGAGTCATTTTGGCGTTTATTTGGTGAATGGATGGCTCATTATGCTCTTGGAGACATTATATTTTATTATTTGGGGCCAAGATGTTATATTTTTAAATTGAGGTGCACTTTTTATTTTATGAAGTAACTTTTTATCTAAAAAGTGCAATGAGGCTTCTAGAAGATTCTATTATGGATACTTCTAGAAAGTCATGGATACTTCTAGAAAGACTAAGAGGCTTCTAGAAGATTCTATTATGGATACTTCTAGAAAGACTAAGAGGCTTCTAGAAGATTCTATTATGTGTATAAATAGACCCCATGGGTCTCTCATTTGGCATCCAAGTTTATTTTTCTCTAGTGCATCTACTTGAGCATTTGTGGAGCTTGAAGGTCTACAAGTATTCAGCTGAATCATTGGGAACGATACCTCCCAAGTGATTGCATAACTGAGGGGGTGAAAGATCCTCTGAAGGGTTGCTCTTCGGAATTGGTACTCAGCCAATTCAGGTGTGCTTAATTGGAATACTATCTTGTCAGGGTTCGATTTAGAGATCAGTTGCAAACTTACATCTTTGTTCATATATCAATGAATGTCATTGTCTATCGTAGAAAGTCTGAAATAGTGATCAGAAATTAATTGCAACAGTTGTATACTTCAAACTCCCATATTTCTGAAGCATGTATGACATCTATTTGACATAATGTCAATTCTAGTATTGATGAAAAATTGAGTTGTTCACTTGGTAGTTAAATTGATATATGTTTCCTATATACTTTGCAAATCAGTAAAGTGCTTAGTTGTAGATTGTATGTAACTTGTTGGACAATAATCCTTGAATCAAAATCATCAATTCTTCCATACATAAGCAAGGGATACTACATGATTTTCCCCCAAGGTGATTTTTGAGACTTAAGTGATGAAAATGAATTGGATTTTGACTCCACATGAATGACGATTTTCCCTTGGAGACATTTTAAGTGTTGCAGGTTGTCTTCAGACTTATTGGCAGCCATTAGTGAGCTTGGAAAGGTGTCTTTAGAAATTTTTAGAGTGAAAATCAGATTTTTCACACCTTTCCTAAGACATTTCCAGATTTGGTATACTCCTTTGAACCTTAATTTTGATAAATTTTCTGAGTATGCTAATGTCTTCAGACTTAGTTAAGTCTGAAAATGATTATTTCTAGAGATTTTATGAGGGTTTTGACCCTGTTCATATCATGTAAACATTCTATTTTCAGAATACGTTAGAAATGTGGATAAAATTCCTGATTTCCATTCCCACAAAGTGTCCAAATAATTAAAAATCGGAACTTATCTAATTCTGAAAATAGCTATCAGGATAAATTTTCAAAGTTATTGACTTTCAGCTTCATACAGGTACCATGTTGAAATCTGGGATGTAGTATCCCTTGCTTATGTATGGAAGAATTGATGATTTTGATTCAAGGAATATTGTCCAACAAGTTACATACAATCTACAACTAAGCACTTTACTGATTTGCAAAGTATATAGGAAACATATATCAATTTAACTACCAAGGGAACAACTCAATTTTTCATCAATACTAGAATTGACATTATGTCAAATAGATGTCATACATGCTTCAGAAATATGGGAGTTTGAAGTATACAACTGTTGCAATTAATTTCTGATCACTATTTCAGACTTTCTAAGATAGACAATGACATTCATTGATACATGAACAAAGATGTAAGTTTGCAACTGATCTCTAAATCGAACCCTGACAAGATAGTATTCCAATTAAGCACACCTGAATTGGCTGAGTACCAATTCCGAAGAGCAACCCTTCAGAGGATCTTTCACCCCCTCAGTTATGCAATCACTTGGGAGGTATCGTTCCCAATGATTCAGCTGAATACTTGTAGACCTTCAAGCTCCACAAATGCTCAAGTAGATGCACTAGAGAAAAATAAACTTGGATGCCAAATGAGAGACCCATGGGGTCTATTTATACACATAATAGAATCTTCTAGAAGCCTCTTAGTCTTTCTAGAAGTATCCATAATAGAATCTTCTAGAAGCCTCTTAGTCTTTCTAGAAGTATCCATAATAGAATCTTCTAGAAGCCTCATTGCACTTTTTAGATAAAAAGTTACTTCATAAAATAAAAAGTGCACCTCAATTTAAAAAAATAACATCTTGGCCCCAAATAATAAAATATAATGTCTCCAAGAGCATAATGAGCCATCCATTCACCAAATAAACGCCAAAATGACTCTCTCACCACAACCATCTGCCTACGAGAGTCTGGAATAGGCAAATCCACGTAAAGTGTCATGTCATACTAAAGAGGGGACATGACATGGGATTGGAGTTCGGAAGGAGCAATTGAAGATGGTCCAGGAGAGATTCTATCTGGAATCTAAATTGTCATCGAGATGGAAAGAGATCATAGATACGAACATGCATTTCTTGAATATGGGGCAGATGCGGAAAGGAAGTTTGAGACAAAGAACTAGATTCCCTCTCCTACCTATGCAAACATCATGAAGAGTGCCATTTATCACGCTACTGGATTTCCACAATCAATACAATGCAGTGAGTTAGTCTTGGAGTGCACAAAGCACTACAATCCTCTCTCTAGAATGATCAAGATTCCCAAAGGGGTGACCGTTGCCTACCTTGCTGAGGATGTGATTGCCAAAGTGTTTGGAATTCGCCGCAGTGCAGACATTAAGGATAGGACAAAGGATGAGTATGAGGCGAAGTACAAATCGAAGGCAGATGCATGCAAGATTGTTGTGAACAAAGAGTGGATGATTGAGCCGAGACCTCATCATTCCAAGGCTCCCAAGATACTCGTGCATAGATTTGAAGGAGGAATATAGCGATTTGGTATTCTTGCTTAACCAAGTGACGGGGATGCCACGTAGTGCATTATATGAAGGATGGATGTTTTATTTTATCCAGGATTGTCTGAGAGGAACGATGATCAATTGGTCAAAAATCATCAGCGACAATCTGGATTTCCAGTTGAGAAATGTGGAGAGATCCAAGTCATTCGCCGTGACTTCTTACCTTGTGTATATACTTGCACGATTTGTCACATACAAAGGATTAATATGCAGAGGTGAAGTCGGGAATGGACAAGGGCAATACATAAGCTATGATGTATAGAGTTGAAGATTACAGGAGGGTGAATGATGCATTCACCATGTATATTACGAGGATGTTGCAAAGCGGAATCCACAAGAGGTTGTCCAAAGAGGCAACAAAATTAATTCAACAATATGGATCATGGTACATACAATTTCCCACTTTCGCATACCTAAGGATTCAATGATTCCAATCCGAACCTTACAAGCTTCCTAGGTATCCTACCGACAAAATGATCCTATTGGAAGTGGTGAGACAAATTTGGAATATGATTTCATCCAGAAGGAAAAGCATAGAACTGGGATGACTTTTCCTATTTCCATAGGAAAAACATTGGAGGTGTGCCAATCCGCTGCTGCAATTAGTACGGTGATTGAAGAGCTTGCATTCTATCGCCATGGGACATACAAGAAAAGAGAAAGATTTGATCTGCACAAGAAGGTCAGAAGGATCAGAGGAGATATATTCATACAGAAGAAGGACATTTAAGATTATTGGACAAACCTAATGAACGAGCAAGCCGTGAAGAGAAGAATGTGGTCCAGGATGCTTGTGGATTTCATGAGGTGTGAAGTCTTTCTCATTCTTGATCAAGTATTGGATGATAAGGATCATACTCATCCACAATATGAAAATGAAACAAAGTTCCCAGACTCAGACTCGGCTCTGACTCGGCAAGGCTGACTCGACTCGTGACTCGGCTCGGACTCGGCAATGACTCGGCAACAACTCGGCAAAATAAGAAAACCCTTGAAATTTAGAGATTTTTAACGATTTAAAACTTGTTTCATACACCCATTATTGAATTAAGCTTAAAGACACTATAACATCATCAAATAGAAGCTAATTTGATCACATACATAGACATACATCCATCACATGCGTAGAAATGTAAATTGTAGTTGAAGGAATTAGAAAACATAGATATATAGAGTTATAAATGTTGTCCAATATATATAAAATCCATGACTTCAAATGTTCCCAAACATATATGTAACTCTAAAGTGTAAACAAAAACAAGTCTATGGCTTAGGCTCTGGCTCAACCTCGTCTATCTGCCTCCTAGAAAGGCGTTTAAGGTAGGTCCTGGATGACTGAGTAGCCATAGTCTCTGCCTGTGATGTGTTAGTCTGAGCAGCCATAGGTGTTGTGCCTGATCGTGCTCTATCCTCCTCCTCTGCCATAGCCACAGCCTCAGCCTTTTTGTCTGCCTGGTCAACCCACTCAAAGTCCTCATTAGTGAAGACTGGATCGGTGGACTCAATGAGCCAATCGGACTGTAGTGTTGCCCCAATGTGATTTGTGCAAGCTTTTTACCTCTTCCTCTTAGCTGGTTGCAAAACTATGGCTTCCTATTTTTCCAATGTTCCACGGGCGTTGGGGACGAGGGGATGCGTTTCCAGGACGGGGGGACCAAGGGCCTAAGTTTGGGGACAACAGGGGGACGGCGACGGGGGGGGTGGCGGGGTGGTGGTGCTGATATAGTTATACATATACATATAGTACTTGAAAAACTAGTTTTGAAAAGATGTATGACACTATTACAGTATAAGAATTACATTGTCAAATGAGACTATAGGAAATTTGAAATGCTAAATCTAAATACCAATTACCAAGATTTCTAAGTTGTGTTGTTATATGGAGCCTAATCAGACTCGTAGGTTAGATTTTGCCTACTTCTATCGGCGCGGTTTCCCCCTATATTTTTCAACGGGGGTTTGGGGGCAGCGCCCCCAAGTTGGGGTCAAGGGGCATCGCCCCTTGCGAGGTCAAGGGGCAGTGCCCCTTGCGCGTTCCTTGTCGTGATACAGGGCGGGGTCGAGGTGTAGCGCCCCGCGAGGCCAAAAAATCATTAAAAAATGTTATGTTTTTTTTTTGTTTTTTTTACTGCACTGTTTTAAGTGACTCTGGCCGGGTCATGACCCTCAGACTCGGCGAGTCAAGGAGTGACTCGCTAACTCGGCGAGTCAGGCGAGTCACGCCCCCTGACCCGTCCGAGCCCGGGTCAAGGTCACCGTGACCCGGCAGGGGTCACCCGGCCCGTTGACTCGCGTGACTCGCGTGATTCGCCGCAAGTCACGGAACTCTGAAATGAAATGAAGAGGCCTATCCTATTGCCAAGTTGGTCGGAGCAAGAGGTGACAATTTTAAATGAATTGATGAGAGAAGTCATAAGTTTCTCCAGAGAATGGGTAGACAAGCAAATGAACAGATTAGTAGATGTGGGTGTTATCTTCACATAAGAGAAGATGAAACAGGAGGATTCTTCTTCAGAAGATGATCAGAGGATAGTTAGTGATATAAGGATTCATGCAGATGAAGAGAGTCGAGCTCCAAAATGAAGGAAGAATACACCAGGAGAAACTAAGGCTAAGGGGAAGAATATTGAAGATGTAAAGAAGCGAAAGACAAGCGTTCCTTTGCCTCCCCTCAGCTTCTCGTCAATCAAGGAAATTGATACACCCGGACAGAATAGAGAA
Organism: Cryptomeria japonica; assembly: GCF_030272615.1. Classification (NCBI taxonomy): domain Eukaryota; kingdom Viridiplantae; phylum Streptophyta; class Pinopsida; order Cupressales; family Cupressaceae; genus Cryptomeria; species Cryptomeria japonica. Next base: position 405,958,668 of record NC_081408.1, read on the forward strand.
TTCGAACAATATTCCAACACCGTGATTTTACCAGATAATACTCAGGATTTGCATGCCACAGCGCAATCCGCGCCACCAAATGAAGATGATGATCAGCCGGGATCTCCCATTGTCCTTTTGGAGGTTAGCTTGGAGAAGAATGTGTATGATTTGACTAAGGACAATGATGATGATGATGATGTTATCTCAACATTGAAGGAACTTGATCGAGAGATGTGTCTTGATGACGGGATGGAGATGATTGCTATTCTCGATTGGTTGATGAAGAGCAAGGAGAAAAGTAAGAAGATGATAGAGGCACAACCTATTGATGATTACTTAGCCAAGAGCAATCAGGAGAGAGAGCCTAGGAGGGCTGAGATACTTTCACACATAGTCAGAGATGAGACTAGAATGCGGATTGCATAAGTGGCCGTCCCTATTGGTGATGTGATTATGGATGATGCTACTCCAATGGATTTCCAAATCACTTTGGTTCACCTTGGACGAACTACGAAAGAGCAAGAGTTCCAGGAACTCAATGATATAGTTCAAGTAATCAATGCAAGGGTGGATAGGGAGATTGAGGAGAAAGAGAAGTATAAAGAAGAGAATATTAGACTTAAGGAGTATATTGCAGAGATAAGGCGCGAGAATCCCACCTTTGTTTCCCCTATTGTGGTTGATCATGGACTTCAACTGATTCTGAGGCAGTGTTGTGACGTTTTCACACATCGCCCCATTGCAAATGGGGACCCATGTTTTTTGTTCGTTTTCGCTTTGCTTTTTTAGGGTTTTGTTAGTCAGTTAGTCGTCTGGATTTAGGGTCAACCCCTAGGGTTTTAACTTTTGTCTTTTCAAGCCAGAATCCAGTCGTTTTGAGAGCTTTTTGAGCTTCCTTTTCTAGGATGCAAATTTTGAATACAATGAATTCGCCAGAATGGTCTAATTTTCAATTGGAATGTTGATGCAGAGCTTAAATTTATGTGAATTTTTGTCCAATTGGATATTTTTTGACCAAATTTTGACATTTTTGATTTTTGATCCTAGGCATTTCAAATGATTTGTTTTCGCCTTGTGAAGTGTTAAAATGTGTAAAATCATGTTATTTTGGCTTGTAGGAGCAAAATCGCTCCTGTCCCTTAGTGAAGGACGGGGGCTCGTTTTCAAATATTTTACTATTCCTGCAGGGTCAAGATGAATTACGAATTGGAAGTGATGGAGAAAGGCGAGATCTTTCCATTGAATATAAATTGAAGATTTTCATGAGCACAGAAATGCCTCCAGGGGAAAAATCGCTCCTGTCCCTCAGTGAAGGACCGGAGCTATAAATCCAATTTTGCTTTGTCCTTGCAAGATTTTAACGTCTTGACGATGTGAAAAGGTCCAAAGAGGTACATTTTATCAAATGAATATAACTTGAAGCGCTGTCGGGGAGATCAACAGGATAACATGTCCGGCTTGAGTAAGGTCCTGATCCTGAAATTTGGCTAAGTCTGGAATGTCCTGATCCTGAATTTGACTAAGTCTGGAAACTGAAAAAACCTCCAAAAACTAGATTTTGCAATATAACTCCTGGAGGTCTGAAACCACTCTCAAACATCCTGAAAGTATATATGGAATATAACTTAAAGTATAAGAAAGAAGAAACATAGAAGAAACTTAAAGTATAACTTAAAGTATCCTGATCGAGAGTGCGAAAAGTCAAATTTCGCTCGTGTCCTTCTCCAAGGGTCCAGAGCGAAAAAGCGCTCCTGTCCCTCTCCAAGGGACCAAGGCGAATCGCTCGTGTCCCTCACCAAGGGTCCAGAGCGAAAATGCTTAGTTGAGCCATTCCTGACCTTGTTTGGACGAATCGAGACATCAAAGGCATGATGAAGGACGAAATGAGCATGATAGAGCATCCAGACTTGATCAAAAACGATGAAATGATGAAGTTTTTGCCTAGAGGGTCAAATTCGCTCCTGTCCCTCACTGAAGGACCAGAGCGAAATTCTTCATAAGGTACGATCTGGGCAAAGATCAAGCAAATTTTACGTTCAAAGGCAAGAAAAGAGGTAAAATGAACTCATTGAAGATAAATTGAAGATTATGAAACGCCAACAAGGGACCAAAATGCTTATGTTCGCTCCTGTCCCTCAGGGAGGGACCAGAGCGATTTTTGTCTACGATGAATTTCTTGCCAAGTTACAATGAATTCCAAGGCATGGACAAATGAAAGGGGACATTACGAAACCGTTGAAGATAAATTTGGAAGCTGGCGAAGTGTGATGGAGACTACAAGTACAAATTCGCTCCTGTCCCTCTCCAAGGGACCAGGGCGATATGATGATTATATTGTCGTCCCTCCAAGATCAGGACACTCCAAGGCGAAGAACAAGGTACCAAGGACGTTTCGAAGCATCTCCATCAAGCACAAAGTTACAAGGATCGCCACATTGAGGGATTTGCTCTAAAATATCCTAATTCGCTCCTGTCCCTCAGGAAGGGACCAGAGCGAAATTTCCATAAAGACCAAGATTTTGAAAGTTTAACAAGTATCAAGCCACCAAGAGGAATCAAGGGATGTCATTTCACGCATTGAAGGTAATGGCAAGTTGAAGAACGCACGGACAAGCTCAAAAACTTGAAGTTCGCTCCTGTCCCTCAGGAAGGGACCAGAGCGATATTGATTATATTGGCCAAGTCTCTCAAAATTTACGTCAAGCCAAGGTTTTGCAAGATGGTAAAAGGTCTAAGGCGTCTTTTGAAGGTGATATACCAAAGTGTTGAACGTTAAAATGCTACCAATTTGCACAAAGAGCCTATATCGCTCCTGTCCTTTGGACAAGGACCAAAGCGATTTTTACTAAAACACTCATGTTCCGTCAAAACCAAGACAAGGCAAAGATAGGCACGGTCAAGGACGTCCTTTGGAAGACAATGAATGAAGAACAAAGATCAAAAGTTTGCAAATTTGAGCCAGGACACTAGGATCGCTCCTGTCCCTCAGGAAGGGACCAGGGCGATATTACATCCAAAGGCACTCATTCACACATGCAAGTCAATCTAACTCAAAGGACCCAGCTAAAATGGCGATTTGGACGTAAGGATGAAGACCTTGGACGTAAAAATTGCAAGAATCATGACCAAATTGATGGATCGCTCCTGTCCCTCAGTCAGGGACCAGGGCGATGAGGTACGTATCTTCTCACTTTTTCATTTTGGTGCTTAAAACACATTTTTTAAATTTATTTAAATGCTAACAAAATCGATATTTTATTAAAAATAGCATTTAAATATTGCGCTTAATGTTAATTAATTATTTTGCCTTGTAAAAATCGAATTTGTCAATTTAAATGATAAAGGCATTTAATTAATTATTTATTAATTAATAAAAATCAAGAGGAGCGCTTAGATAGGGAGGTCGGCCTTTATTATTTAATTAAAATCGTTTAAAAATTGCTTTATTTCACAAAAGTCGGCCTTAGGGTGGATGATGAGAGGCGCTTATATAAGGGAGGTGAAAGATTTTTATTTTCACATTATCATTTTTATCATCTCAAGTGCGATTTAAGGAAGACAAAGGGAGAAGTGCGAAGTTGTGTTCAAGGTGGTGCGAATTTCATTTCAAGCTAGGAGGTGCGAATTTATATCCAAAGGAAGGCGTTAGTACTATCCAAGGAAGTGCGAACTTGTCCAAGGCATTGGAGATCACGTCAAGGATATACTAAAGGTGGCGAAATTGCTATTTTGAAGAGGAGATCACGTTGAAGACCATCCTAAGTCAATTTTGCCTAGGCAATTTTTCTCATTTGCATTCTAGAGTTAGCTCTCTCCTGAGGTATGGCGATATTGGTTTTATTGTCTTGATTTTGAATTGTTCATCGTCATTTCCTTAATTTTGGATTTTGGAATTTTGTTTTGCCTTAGCTCAGTCTTTTTTAGGAAATGATTAATAAAGGACTTATCATTAAGTTTCCTAAAATTTGCTCTCTAATTTATGTTATGTATTGCAAAATCATGGTACTAATTTTGAAATGTTGTGTAGGCATCAAATGGAGGTCTCTTCAAGGACGATCAAGCCGGATCAAGGACGGTCTTCATCAGGACGATCAAGCCAGGACAAGGGCGACCTCTTCCAATCCAACGTTCCAAGGCGAGGTACATCATCTTCTTGCACATCAAGGACGCAAGGAGTTAGAACAAGGGCTCGTTGAAGAAGCAAAATAGTTCCAGATGAATTAATTAAAGCAAGCTTCTCAACAACATCAAGTTGAATATCTACCAAGTTCCAAGTGTCAAATGAGGTGGCGTCCTAGTCATCATTTCTCCAATCAGTGAAGTCCATCTCAGCATGTCCAGATTCAATATACTTAACTCATGGAAGGTGGCACAAACTCCGATGTACCTACCCCGGCTATCCATTGGTCGATTTTTCTAAAAGGGACATGTGTCCAAGCAATACAATTTTATCATTGGTCAAACATTAAATGTTATGTAATGGTTGTAACAAACCCTAATTAGGGTTTTCATTGTAAAATCTTGGCCATTGATCTTGAATTGATCTAAGCCATCAAATTGTATTGTGGGCACTATATAAGCCCAGGCATTTCATTTGTAAAAAAAAAAATTAGCAAGAATTAGAGAGAGATAGTATAGAAATAGTTGAAAGTAGTTAGTAGATAGAGAGTAGAATAGGAGGACAAGGCAAGAAATTGTTGCCATTGATTGTAAACAAACTCCATTTTCATTGAAGTAATGGTGAAATATGTCGTTTTCTTGCAATTTGCATGGTTTCTTGTTGAGTCTTCAATCTTAGATGGTAGATGATTAGATGAATGGAGGAAATGTGATTGATTAATGGTGGAATTCGTATATCCATACTACTAGCAGTTTGTTGATTGCAAACTTGCCTTGTGTAGTCAACTGGAATCGTTCAGCTTAAGCTCAATTTCAAATTGTTGCCTCTTCATTGATATGCATCAACTTGGATGGTATCTATGCCTGCGGTGATGATTTGAACATCATAAAGCTCCCCTTAGAAGATTGCACTAGCCTTGTGTAGATGTTCCATTGATGTCAAAACAAGATCTAGTTAGAGTTTCATCAAAAATCAAGTCATTGCTCCTACATTCTTAGTATTAGGATTAGATCCTCTCTTCGCCCTTATCCTTTTTTCATTTTTCAAATCTAAGTTAGTAAGAGCCTGTGTCCAGCAAAGCAGATCGGAAGTTCAATCATCACATGTAAGTCCCCTTGTGATTCCAGCAAATCACATCATACCACTGGAGCTTGTCCACACGTAGAGACCCTACATCAAAGAACCTTGGAGTCTACCTAACTGATCCTTTACGCGAATCTTCAGCAGTTAGAGACTATTTTCTCAAGAGAGGATAAGATACCTATTGGTATTTTATTCTGTGTATGGTTGTGTATAAAATACACGTCAACAGGCAGCAAGGGATACACTACAGGAATTGGGACAATGAATTGAAGATGTAAAGAAACAGGCGAATGATTTCCTTACTCAATTTGTCCAGGCATTTGATTGGACAACGACACTTATATTTAGGATACAGTATTTGGAGGGAGTTTGGGATGAATTCCAGCCTATTCAGGAGAAGACTATTCCCCACCTCAAAGTTTTGAAGAGTATTCCTATGTCCACATTGATCAGGGAAGGGGTTGTACATGATGGAGATAGATATGATCTCCGTGGTTGGTATTGTTCATTGGCCATGAAGAAATCCACTTACGAGCACACACGCAAGGATTGTGCAGAGATGGAAGGATCGATTCAGGATATACAATCGAGGATCCTTGCATCTATTGAGGAGTTATTGGGAGTAGATGTCAGTGCTGCCAGCGGTCTACACTTAGAAAAATTGAGAGATAAAATGAAGTTCATGTACTTCAATCAGTTGGATTCTTTGAAGAAGAAATAGATAGATGATTTGGTTTCCTTGTTGATTCATGTCCATAATTCATAGAAGCTTATGCCAGATTGAGAGAACACTTTACATGCTTGTTCTGATGCGTTGGATGTGATTGATGTGTAGCGAGATGTTTTGCCTAGCATTTCCTTGGAGAAATTAGATTCTGTATTGGCCAGATTCCTAGAATATGCTGTGAGAGAAAGAGATGGAGGCCAAAATCTTCAAGAAGATTCCTTACTTGATGATTAGGCATTATTTCGTTGGACCATATGTTGGTGGCTCCATTTTTTATGTAAACCCTAATTAGGGCAACTTTAGGGCATTGTTGGCATGATCTTGGCCCTTGATTTTAAATGAATCTTGGCCATTCATTTCTTTTGAGACTCTATATAAAACCCATCGTCTCTCATTTGTAAGAGAGAGATTTTTGAGAATTGTTAGTATATACTGCAGATTTGAATACAAATCATTGTTCGACTTGATGGTGATTTTTGTTTAAGTGTTGTGTGCATTTGTGATTCTCATTGCCTCCAAATTAGATTAGAATTTGCTTTCCAGTATTTTTAGATTGAATGAAAGAATTTGTTGAACGCATTTGTGTGGAATCCATTAGTCCATACCACTAGCCCCTTGCTGATTGTAAGTGTGCCTTGCATGGTCAACTAGAATTTTATGTGCACTTAACTTCAATTGTTATACGTCCATTGTTATGAATTAACTTGAATGGTATCAATGTTTGATGGTAATGATTTGAACATCTTTGAAATATACCTTAGATGATTGCATTGAGCTTGTGTCAAATTGTTCGATTTGATGATGAGACCTTGCCCAGTAGGATTCCATTCAATCATTCACTCTTTTCTTGCATTCTATGCTTTAGAATAGAACTCCTAAACCCAATTCCTTTTGCCTTTTTTTAAGAAATCTTTGTTAGATTAGACCAAGAGCTGAATTGCAAAATCCTAAGTCAGCATTCCTATTCCAAATTCGATTCATGAGAAGTCTCCATATTGAATAATTATGTAAGTCCCCGAATGAAAACAACTTTTCACATCAACCATTGAGTTACCTACATGTCAAGAACTGACCGTAGAAACCTTAGAATCATCATATGAACTTCTAGTGGTCTTAGCATACAAGGTGATTTTGTTCAAGAGAGGGTAAAATACTTTGGTATTTCATTCTGTGTTCATATGTGCGTAAAATACACATCAACAAATCCCCACACCTAGGCTCAATGACTTTAAGTTGTTTTTAAAGATGTTCTCATGTGGTCCTCCAAGTTAGGAATTATTAATAATTTTTATTAAGTTATTGGTGCACATGAAAGTGAAATAAAATAAAGTTAAAAATTTTAATCCCACATGTCCTAGAGAAGAGGGGTGATTCCTTGAGAAAAGCTATAAAAGCAAGTTTGAGAGGCTCATTTGAACATGCTATTATTTTGATAACGAAGCGCCGCTGAAATATTTTCAAAGACTTGCTTCGTGGTTGTGTGCCTCCTAGCTTCTTCCAATTTCAAGTTTGAAAGATAACTCCTAGTTGATTGTGGTGCAGCTTCATCCAAAGGTTGCCAAGGTTTTCCAATGGAGATTTTAGTTTTGAGTGGATTCAATGTTTTCTAGTTGGTGTGTGAGTGGTGTTTGTTTTTGGAGTGTAAAAACCCTAGTTGTTGATTCAAGTTGGTATTCATACTGTCTGGAGGTTTGATCCGATTTTTTTGGGTATTGGATCATTCTTTTCCAAAGATCCGGGCGCTCTTATGACCAAGGTTTCATGCTTTTTGATGAAGAAATTGATTTTTGCTGTTGGTCATACCATCTTGCCTGGGCTGCATTGGGATCTGTGCCATCTCCATAGCTGTTGCTTGGAACTTGGGATTGGATGGAGGTTGGATGCCTAGCCTTTATGGTGTCTTTGCTTTCAGTTGAGCTATTTCAGAGAAGAATCGAGGGAGAATGATCATTTGAAGCTTTCTTGGATTGCTGGTTGAAAAAATCAGTTTGCAACTATTGCATATCAGATTGGGTATTGTTGTTCTAAACTCTTGTTTATCATCATAATTTATCAGCATTGAGTTTGGATTTGTTTCTCTAACTTCTTGAAGCATAGTAGCAGCGTTTTCTCATGATGCTTCAATGTTAGGCTTATTGTAATTCGCTGATTTAGTAGTACTAAATAATGCTCTTTAATTTTCAGATTTTGAAGCTAATATTGTTACCCATTGAACAAGTGGAAGTTGTTTGGTTCACCGCCAGTTTCTTATTTCATTACTTTCCAGCATTTTTTATTAGTACTCTCGCTGAATAAGTGCTTGAGTTTAGCTTTTGTTTTGCCCGTTGAGAAGCGGAACTGGCTGGTTACACCACCGAGTCTTTCTTTCAATAAGCCTTTAGTTAATCTTTGTAATACCCACTGAATAAGTGGAAGTGGCTGGTCATACCGCCAAATGTAGTGCTCTTTCCATGTTATATCTTATACTCCCATTGCACAAGTGGTCGAGATGGTTTACTTTGCTTATTGCTAACGCTAATGGGTACTAGTGTTGTGTTAAAAAATGAGAAAAAACTAAGGGGGTTATGTCAGTGGTATTAGAGCACAGATATTCCTGCCATCTTGTGCTTTCAACAAAAATTCAGAATTTAATAATGGGTTCATATGAGCAAAAGATTAGAGAAGAAATTCTTAGCATGTTTGAGGAATATGATACATTTCCTCAACCTATTAAGGAAGAATTACCTTTCAATAGTTTCATGAACCATCATTCGAGATTATGCTACAAAACTGAGTTTGCAAAGAGAAAGTATCACATGAAAGCTTTTGATCTATTTGCCCAAGAAGGGGATAGAAAAACTACAAGTGAGGAGTTTGATAATGTTGATGATGATTCCTATGACATGCATGGACCTACCATTGCTGAGTTTGCCATTCAAGAAGAAGAAAAATCAGTAGTTGAGGTTGTGCATGATGAGTTCCTTAATGTTCCTTATGGAGCTAGTGACGGTGTTGAATACATTCATGTGCTTCCAGAGGAAGAGCAGATGAAGATTGAGATCAGCCACAAGGAAGTATGAATTCAGTTGGTTCCCCTATAATTGAGCCTAGCATTGTTTCATCACCTTCACCTCATCCGGGCAAGGAATCAAACCATAGTTTAGGATTTGTTGAGTTACATGATGTTCATACACATGATGGAAACTCAAAAAATTTGGAATGTAGTGAAAAAAAAGGCTTAGATCACACATCCCTTGAGCAGAGTAATCAACAATGTTGCATTTGGGATTTGGGTGTGATGGATCCTACATTTGACATAGATCTCTTTTGTAATGGACCTATTTATGACTGTACTGCAGACCCAATTTCTTCTTACCAATTAGAAATGAAGAATGGTACTAATAACAGTGCCGATGTAGAAAACATCTTTTTAGATTTTTGCAACAGCAGCTCCAAATTTGTCCTTCATCATGAGGAAGCATCCTTTTCAAATGAAAATAATAATGTGCTTGAGTCTTCCAAGATTGGTACTCAAATTGCGGATGTTAAACATGAGGAAAAAGATAGAAATCCAGATTGCTTTTGGGGTGATTTTGCAACAGCAATTGAAGAGGAGCGTTAGGTTACAAAATTTGAAGAAGATGGCCTAACTGAAGAAGAGAGTATGTTGGAGTGCCAGGATGTCTCCAATGAAGTTCAAGTAACTTCATATGATGTGGAATTGTCTCAAAAATATGATGTAGAAGCAGTCTTAACCTTGCATACAGATCAAGCCATCAAAGAATTTGAGGCCTATGATGAAATTGACAACACTATTGAAGGATTTGTTGAACCATATGAGATTCTTAGCAGCAGATATCTTATGCATGATTGTGATTTGGAGGCAACAAACAGTAACTTGGGAGGTCCCAAATTTGATGAGGAAATGGATACATTTAAGGATGCCTACATGGTAAATTTAGAAATGGAAAAGTTTAGCAGGTTGTTGAATGGAGATTCATGTTATGAATTTGAAAATATTGCAGCTAATGATGAAGTACCCAATGACCAAGAGGCTGTCCTATTTTGTGATTCTAAAATATACCAAGATGACTGTTGTCCTCATTTTTTTATTTTCAAAACTGTGACAACCCCTACAATTTTTTTGCTTAAAATGTGTTGTTTTTGTCTCCAAGGCACGTTTTACGAGGTGCAAAACTCACATTTGTTAGTGTCAAATCATTGGGGAGTGTCTTTGCCATCATTGTCCAAGTTTTGGTGAGTTTTGGTCTTATTTTTCCTAACTTTTTGTGCAATTTCGAGTTTCAGAGCTGTCACTGCAGCTTGAAGATTTTACTCTTAAGGCATGCTTCCTGAGGCAAAAACTTTGCTTCTTGTTGAACTGGACTGTTCTTCGATTCATCCTCGATCTGCATTTCAAATTTCATCGCATTTTGAGTTCGTTTGCTATGTCTTTCCTTCAAAATCGGGTTTTATTCTCTGGACTACAAGTGGAAAATTTTCTTTCCTTTGCAAGTTAAGAGTTTTCTTTGGTTTTAGTGTTGTAGTGGTTTTTTCTAGCAATTACAAGTGCACTTTATTTAAAACTTGTAACTTGTAACTTGCTTTTTATTTCCCCTTCCCCTTTTTGTCTTTTAAGTTGTTTGTAGGAACTTTTCAGACAAATTACAAGTTTAATGAGAACTCATAACTTTTCATAAAAGTTCTTACTTTGTGCTTTTAAGTTGTAATAGGCGTTTTATTTCTCTATGACAAGTCTTTTTAAGTTTTTAAAGTGTTTTTTATGTCTTATGTTTACTTGTAATGGAAATTTTATTCCTTTTAGTTGTAATAGGGATTTTATTTCCCTATTACAATTCTTTTTTATTTATGTTGTGTTATTTTAAACTTGTAATGGGGATTTTATTTCCCTATTACAAGTCTTTATGTTCCTTTATGTTTTTAAAACTTGTAATGGGGATTTTATTTCCCTATTACAAGTTGTTTTGTTATTTATTTTTGCTCTTCTTCCTTTCAAACCCAAAATTGCTCAAGTGAAGGAAAAAAAATGCAATTTAAAACTTGTAAAGGGGTTTTAAAAACCCGATTGCATCTTTGGAGGGCACATTTGCTTGTAGTTGGAGAGGAAAAACCCGAACTGCATTCTTGCTCTCACAAATATGATTTTTGTGGCATTATTCCCTTGAATCCATCCCACATTCTTTCTATGATGCTGGAGATCGATGGTTGGTGCCGTGTTTTTGGGATTCAATGGTTTTGGCAAACACGTGCATAAATGTGGGGATTTTTGGCTTCGTTTTTTGCTGTGTAAGCTCCACATTTTGGGTGCCCATATTCTGCCATTGTTGCCACATTTGCAACACGCTTTGCATCCTTCATTCATTGAAGAGTGTTTCACATCAAACGTATCTCTCCTTCCAAGCCGTTTTTTGTTGAGTGGGATGAATGGAAATCCGTTTTTAGCTGCCAAGGAATATCAACGTGGTGATTTCTCAATCTATTTATAGAGCATTTCAGTTCTTCCCAAGCTCATTTGTTTTGGTCTAGGGCATTCTTCAAGCAAGGTTCATTGAATGCAAGTTGTAAATGTGCAAGATTTTCCCCTCTTTCATTTTCCTATTTACTTGTATTCAAGTTTTTAAAACCCAATTACAAGTAACTATGGTAATGTTGACCTTCCCCCTTTGGTAAAAAGAGTTAATCTTCTTTTTACAAACTTTACAAATGTTGAAGAATTGCCATGAGACTCATTCATTTGATTTCGGGTTTTACAAATTTGATTACAAGTTAAAGTTTTTCCCATTTTCCAAGTTGTTAAGCTGAAAAATTTCCTTCCCATACATGTACATGGTCATCCAAATTTGCCATCTTCTCCTTCATATCAAAATCCCTATTCCCACCATTTCATCCACTCATTTCACACCTTCATTCATTTTTCCCATTTAAAGTCTACTTGCAATCGGAATTTTAAAACCCGATTGCAGTTGTGTCTTCACTTGCAGTTAGCCTTCCAGAACCCGAAATTGGTCCAAAATGCACTCAAAAACACTTGAAAATGAGTCTTAAAGGTCCAATTACAAGTGCAAACTTGTAGTTACCCATTACACATATGAAGTTGCATGTTTGTTCTCCACAATTACAAGCCAATGCTCTTGTTTTTCCACACATGCAATGCAGTCTTCAAAACCCAAAATTGAGCTTTGGCCCCACTTTTGCAGTCCCTTTGTTTCACCCATGTTAGTCTTGTTTGCACACACGGCCTATCAAATCAATAAATTAAGGCATGGGCCTTATTGTGCAAGCAGATTCCAAGACTGGAGGATGATACACAGAGAAAACAACAACATGACGAAGCCACACAAGGAAATGGATAAGTGATATGAATGGTTGAGAGCATAGAATCCTTTCAAGACAAAGATAGGCTTCTTACTTCAGGCTTACAAAGAACTTCCCTCGTGAAAAGCCAGTACTACCCCAAGCAAGAAGATAAGATTGAAGTTCGTTGGCGAAAGACACATACTATTAAGGATGCCAATTCCTATTCCGGTTCGAAATGTCTTCACCAATCCTAAATACTTCAAGTTCTAGTATCCTTACGTGGCATAAAGATCATCACAAAGGATGATGCAGTTGGAGTCGTGTCTTTGGACACTTAGAATAATTATGCATTTGTAATTTTGTTTTGACAAATTACATGTAATGTCAAATTTGTAATTGCAAGTGTCACTTTACTTGCATTTTTGTGAAATGTAATTACATGTAAAGCAACTACAAGTTGAGTTAGATTAAGACTGTGGTTGGAATAAGTCATGGTGGTTGAGAGAATTTTTCAAGTTAGTTGGGATCCTCCCACCTTTTTCTCAAGGCTCCTCTCCTATAAATACCTGAGTGGGTCTATTGCAATTGATATCTTTTGGCAATACAACAAAATTTTGTCAGTTTGTATGTGCACTCTAAGTCTTTGAGCTTAGATGTAAATCAAATTGCTTTCAATAAAAGAGACAAGTTGTGTTAAGACTTTGTGCCAATTCAAGTTGTTATGTGACGACATTTTTTGGAGTTGATTGTGAGTTTTGTTCTATTGTTCAAGAGGGATTTAAATTCATCTTGCAGACTTTGAGCTGCTAATTGTATTTAGAGTTATATGTTTGGTTTTCAAATTTGGTCTTGCAGACTTTGAGTTGCTTATCATATTTGAAGCTAGTGTGGAAAGCTCAAGTAGGAAGATAGCTTGTAGACTTTGTGCTGCTTCTATTTTTAAGACTTGTGCATGTAAGGTGAAGTGCATCGTGTAGTTAGACTTTGAGTTGCTACATATTGTGCTTAGTTAGCAGAAAATCATCTAAAAAGGTTGATAGGAGAATAGATAGTTGAAGACTTTGCTTCCCTTTATGTTCCAAAAATCCTACAAAAAAGTCTCATTTTTGTATTTGTTGTTATTTATTTCAAATTGCTATTACTTTTCTGTGAAGAGAAAAGAGTATAGTTTTTCTTGAAAGAAGAAGAAAAACTACTATCCCACTCACATTAGATTAGTTTAGTTTGTAGATAAGGGGAGCCTTCCCTAAATTAGGAGAGTATCATACTCACACACTGTGGCTGAAACCACTAATTTGCACATCCCCCAAGTGTACAAAATTTTCAACCAACAATGATGACACTCAAGGGGCAGATTTAGAGGACCAACCATAAATTGCATTTCAGAATGATGGTATTGAGATTCAAAGTTTGAAGAATGAGCTGAAAGTCACTGAAGACATGATTCCTGTAGCCTTAGTACATTATGATGGCACTCACAAGATCATAGAAGACCTCTATTGGAGGATTCAGTTTGAAAGAAGACATAAGGGCCTAGAAGGTGAATGTTATCTTGCAGAATTGTAGGTGGTCAAAGAAGCTTTGGGTTCACTAAAATCAGATTATTTGCATTTACTATCAGATAGAGATAACATCTTGAAGGTTGTTGGAGTATATGCTGATGCATTGAAAGGAAAACAAGATGAAGTCAATAAGCTCACTATGGGGCTTAGGGATGCCAAGGAGACATTGGAGGATACATAGATAGCTCTTCTAGAAGCAAATAAACAACTTCTTGTCATTGAACAACTTAGGGAGCAGGAAAACAAAGAAATGGCAAAGGAAGTAAAACAAGTGATTGATGAGATTGACCAAATTCTAGAAGTCTTTGAATTGGTGCAGTTTCCTAAATAGGAATTTTCAGATTTAGGACAACAGGATAGTTGGTCTAAGTTGGAAAAAGGAAATACTTTTCAGATTGTTGATAACCCTCTTATTGTGATGAGTGTTGATGTGACCTTAGATAATCCACTCTTTCAGTTGGATGATGAGATGGCTCTTAACCATGATGACATGAATGAGATGTGAGATCCAAGTGTGGTATGTAATTGTGAAGTAGAACAGATTGAGTTGCTCAAGTTCGTTGGCGACTTACCTTCTATAGAGGACCATGATGGAAGAACATTCACTCCCGATCCACCATCGACGATGGTATCGATGGTATCGGTTAGAATGGTGCCAAGGATACCCATCTCCACAATGGTCGAGTTCCTTCCAGTGTTAACTGCTAGCAGCCTGGGGTCCATTGCAGGCCCCCCAAGAACATCCGTGCATTGATTGGTATTGGTGCGTGGTTGGGATAGATTATTCAGCAACACCGTTCGTGATTGAGGCATCGTCTGGAGGAGATTGTGTACTTTCACAGGCACCTCCAGTTTTAAAATTTGATTTAGTATAGCCTTCTCTGCCTCCGATCGGCTGGAAGTACTCGTCGTACCCTTCGCCTTCACCCTCTCTCATATCTCTTTCTCAATTTCTTCCCATGCTTCCCGTACCCTTCGCTTCTTCGTCTCCAGGTCTGGGCACGTTGCTTGTCTGGCTTGGGCGCGGGTTATGGCCAACACTTCCTCTTCTTTGGTTTCCTCGATATTGAGCAAGTTGACGCCGGACTTCGGGTAGGTGGCGTCTTCGTGGTCTCTCGGTCCACACCATTTGCACAAATATTGTGTGGCCTCTCCCTTCGGGCAGTCTCGGGTGAAGTGCCCCCACTGGCTGCACGCTCTGCATTGTATCATCGGTTGGCCTTTGGAGTCGTATTGGATCCAGCTCCTTGTATTGTTATTGTTGTTATTGTTGTTTCATCCTCCCCACCGGTTATCTCGGTAGCCTCCTGATGTTGCATTGTTGTTCGCCTAGGAGTTGTCGGCATAGTTGAAAATCTCGGACTCGCCTCGGACTCGGCAAACCAAAATTTTGGACTCGGACTCGGACTCGTGAAAGACTCGCGAAAGACTCGGCAAAGACTCGGCAAAAAAAAAAAACCGTAGTTTTACAAAAAAACATAAAGAAATTAATGCATTTAGAGAACATAAGTGCCATAATTGAAACATTACACATGTCATATGATCTACAAAGTACAAACACGCAATATTTGAAATTTCATCATTCATGGCAGCATATTCAAGTTTCAAGTTTCAACTCTAAAATGTATAATACTATAATGGCAGCATAAGTATATAAATGTTCACAAAATTACATATAATGATATGTCCAAGTCCAACTGCAAATGTGAAAAACAGCAATGTGAATGAACAAACCAAAGAGAAGACTACATCTTCCTCTTTGTATTTTTCCTAATATAGCTCAATTTTTCAGGCCTTGAGCTAGAAGTAGTAGCAGTGGGTGTTGTGGTATCTAAATGGTGAGATGAGTCTTCTTCAAAGTCATAGTCCTCATCATCATCCTCATCTTCGTCCTCATCTTCATCCAATCTTGCTCCTTCTGCATCTTGTGCTGCTCCTCTCTCTATTTCTGCAATTTCTTCTTCGGTAAGGAGGACATCATCACCATCATTTTGTTCATTCATGGTCCAATCACCATATGGATCAATTTCATCCAAGTCAATGGCCTCATGTGAAACACCCTCCACCTGTCTAACTCGAAGGCGAAGGTTGTACCGAACAAATACTAGATCATTGAGCCGCTTTTGTGACAATCTATTTCTCTTCTTTGTGTGAATGCTTTCAAAGACACTCCAATTTCGTTCACACCCAGAAGCACTGCATGGCTGAGACAAAACACGGATAGCTATCTTTTGAAGATTAGGCGTGCCGGCACCATAATTCTCCCACCATAAATCTACAAAAAACATTTAGAAATATTAGAATTGAGAAAAAAATGTAACAATCAAGTTTGTAGGTTTTTTCTTGCACTGTTGAACTAAGTTACTAAATGTTTTACCTGGTTGTTGTTTTCCTCTCCTATCAATTGCTAGTTGTGATGAGAAGAGTCTCCCCTCTGCACTTTTGTAGATCTTGAACAATGGAATGAACATTTCCAAATTCAGAAATAGATACTAGATAGTCAAAGTGTCAAACTCAAATTCAATAATGAACATTTCCGAATTCATAAATAAAGATAGAGCAATTGCAAATGTCAAATCTCACCTCCAACTCATCAAGAACCTTGTCTCTCAACTCAGGATCAGGTGTCATCTTATCAATGCATGTAATAACACCTGCCATGACCTCCTCATCAGCCCTAAATGAATCAGAGAAGTAGAATTTCGGGTTCAAAAAGTAGGCGAAGGCATGTATCGGTTGGTGGAGTTGGTTTGTCCACCTACGATCAATGATGCGCCAAAAGATTTCACATTTTCTTGCATTTCCATGATAGTAATGTGAAATGGCCTCTTTGGCCCTATCCATGGCCTCATAAATGAAACCCATTGGCATGCCCTCTCCATCCACCATACGAAGAACCCTCACCAAAGGTTCTGTCACCTAAAAAAATTAAAACAAATTTTAAATTAATACAAAATCAACCCCTAAAAAATAAAATCAGCAAATAGACAAGATTGTATAAACTTTACTTTTGTGTTTGTTACTTACCGCAGTCAACTCCTCTCCATTTTTATTGAACCCATCATCAAAAACAATGGTCGCAATCTTCTCTGCTTCAGGTCTTTTGGAGTATGCAGACCCCAACCAAGCATCTGACACAAACATCTGCTTAAGATGAGGAATGGCACTAAGAATGCTCTGCAAAGTGATGAAGTGGCTAGCAAATCGTGTCACTCCAGGTCGCACAAGGTCCTTGCCATTTGTGTATTTTCTCATCAAAGCAAGCACCCAAGTATGGTTGTAGATGAATTTGGTGACACTTTTTGCATCTTCAACCACCTTCTTCACCCATCCAATCTTCCCAATGTCCTCTAGCACCAAGTCCAAGCAATGTGCAGCACAAGGACTCCATGTAATCGAAGGATGCCTTTGCATAAGCATTCTACCTGCAGATACATATGCAGCTGCGTTGTCCGTGATAATTTGGACAACATTCTCAACTCCAACTTCCCGAACCACACCATCCAACAGATTACACAAAGTCTCTGCATTTTTTATTTCATTTGAGGCATCAACAGACTTTATGAATACCATTGCACCATTTGAAGCCACCAAGAAGTTGAGAAGAGTCCTATTCCGTCCATCTGTCCATCCATCAGATAAAATGCTGCATCCTTTTCTCTTCCAATACCTTTTCTGATCATCAACCACACCTTCTGTATTTTTCACAGCTTTCTCTAGCAATGGCCCACTGAAGTCATAACCTGTTGGGGCCTTAAACCCCTTACCCGCCACTGTACATGCATTAACAAAACTTTCCCAATACACATTGTTTGCTGCATTGAAAGATAGATTATTGTAAAACCAAAAGTTTGAAGCTGCTATCCGTGCTTGTTCATGCTTCTCTTTATTCCATCCTGTACCTTCAAGTGAAGGTTGTGCACCTGGAACATTGCGTGGTACAAAAAAATTAGGGTCTGATCTAACAGGAGTGCCACTAGCCTCACCCTCATTGTCACCAAAAGATGAAAGTGACTGACGACCCCGACTATGACCAATGGGACCCGAAGTGGACAATGTGGGATTCATTGCAGCTGCTATGGCTTCTCTTGTTTTTTGCCTTTCTTCCTTATGCATATCATTCTCAGCAAGAATGGCCTTCATCTCTCTAATAATTTCAGGAGTTGATTTGGAGCATGCCTCCACACCATATCCAGGTATTTGTGCAAGGTGGTATTTTAATCTATTGATTCCACCAGTCATCCATCTTGTGCATTCGGTGCAAGTGACCTCCCCCTTTTTGCTTCCTGCAATCCCATATTTCCAAGCTTTATCTCTTTGTCTTCCTGACCTTGGGGTTGCCCTTGGAGTTGAACTTGCCATTGCTGATTTAACATGAAAAAAAAAAAATCAGCAGGGTTTTATGGAAAATCAACAAAAAAAATGACAATGAATCATTTGGGAAAAATAGCATTCAAAAACAAGAAAAAAAAAAGAGGAAATAACTTAGGAAAGAAAATAGAAAAAAATTTGGCAGCATATCCCCTTGTTTTTCAAGATTTTTTTCAGTTTCAAAACAATGAAATGATTCACATGAAAAAAAAAAAGGAGGAGAAAAATCCTTACCTAGATCTCTCTTGCTGATTTTTCCTTCTTCCCTCTACTCCTCCAAACCCTTCTAACCTGCTCCAGCCAAAAAAAACCCAAATTGAAGTCAAAAAATGAAAAAAAAATTGGTTTTAAGCCCCACGGGCGCGTTTTTTCTGGGCCCGCGAGTCCCTGTGAAAGACTCGCGAGTCCGAGTGAAAGACTCGCGCGAGTCTTTGCGAAAGACTCGCGAGTCTTTCACAGGGACTCGCCTGGACTCGCCACGCGAGTCCTAGGCGAGTCGACTCGGCTCGCCAAAGGACTCGCGAGTCCGTGGCGAGTCCGAGGCGAGTCAAAGAGTTTTAAAACTATGGTTGTCGGTACCGCCCGATGTAGTTGGTTGTTCCTGCGTAAGCAATACTTGTTGGTTTCGTGTTTTCATGTTGTAGGGGCATTCCCTGGTGGGATGCCCCATCAACTGGCATATATCACAATAGGCCTTCTTTGGACAAGAGCCTTTCGTGTGGTTGTCGGTCTTACATTCCGTGCACCAAAGCTCCCCTTCATCGGTCTTGCTCGGACCTTCCTTCATAACATTCAACTCTATCATCATGCTCAGCATGTCCTTCTGCAGGGCTTGCACCTTTTTGCCGGACTTGCCATCGCTACTGCTTCCCTCGAAAGAGTCATCATCCTCGGACGAGCTATCCTTCTTTTTCTTCTTGGATGTCTTGGTCTCGCTCTCGAGATCCATCGCTCTATTATATGCATCTTCGTACGAGGTTGGTGGAACAATTTTCATCTTCTTCCAGAGGGAGTGTTTCAGTCCCTCCATGAACCATCTCTTTTTCAACCCATCTGCTAGTTGACTTTCCATTTTCCCAAACAGTTCCTTGAGCCGCCGACTATAGGCTTGAACCATCTCGTTCTTATTCTGCTTTGTGCCATAGATTTCGGCTACTATTTCATTGTCGTCTCTAAGGAGGCGGAACTCTATCTCGAACTCCTTCTTCAGGTTGGGCCATGTGCCGACTTTGGCCTTATCCGTATTGGAGTACTAGTCGATGGCCACTCCCCTTAAGGTTGCTGGAAATTGTGTTACCCATTCGTCCTGGTTGGTAACACCGTTCGCTGACCATATGGTTTCGCAAGTGCGGCAATGGCGGACGAGATCTTCCTTCCCGTCGCCATTGAACTTCGGCAGCTTCTGTTTACTGGCTATTGATGGGGGTCGTGTCGCCTGTCGTGCACCTGCACCACTCCCACCCGCGCCGGTGGTGTTTGTTGTTTGAGTAACTGGGGGTACGGTGGTTTGTACCCGCGTGCTTGGTGTGATGGGTCCCAAGAGGGGGTCCTGCTTGCCGTGTGCTTGTGCCTCCTCTGCACCTACGGTCGTACGGTTGCCCTCCCCTCCGTTCTCACCCTCGTCGTCTGTTCGCTCCCTTCGGTGGTCCTCCGTGTGCAATGTAAGGGATAAATTCCTAAACTGATCCCGGGTCTCTTCGACCAGATTTTTTCGTAGCCTTGTTTCCTCCAAAAATTCTTTGTAGCTTCTCACCCTATGGTGTTCTGGCGACACGTAGAAATCTCCTTCGGCTTCTGCTCCGTGACACCTCCTTGGTTCCCATCGGGCAACCCTTCGGCAAGTCGTCCTTTGACAAGTTGCCTCAGCCTCTGTCTATGTTCTACTCGTTGTTCCAGAATTAGGGCTCTCTGTGCGGCCTCCCACTCCTCACTTTGTGCCTTCTTATTTCTATCCTTATTTAATAAGTTGGGCATTAATTCCCGTACATAATGTAGGAGTGTTCTTTATTCTGCCCCTAAGGCTCAAGGTTCAAGTTTCCCGTCATCGCTTGCCATTACGCTCCTCTTCCTAGCGACGATTGTTTTCTTCGTACTCCCAAAGGACCTATTGGCGTCGCTCCTCACACTGGGTTTCCTCCCTTCGGTGCTGGTGGGCAAGGGTTGCTTGGGCTAGGAGACGCGGGAGTTGGTGCAACAGCCTATTTGCCGCCGGACTGACGTTGAGAGCGTCCCAGACTACACCCTCAGGTACCTCTTCTTGTGTAGCCTCCCCTTGAACGAAAGTCTCTATAGCCGCTTGGAACTGGATCACGAAGTCGCCTATCAATGTGTTCTCCCCTTCGTAAAGTTCTCTCAGTCGGCTATCATCCCCCTCGATGCTATTGCCAATGGGCTGGCCCATTATCTTCCGTAGGCCATTCACGCTCTGTGTCTACCCAAATTCAGACGGCGCCAGATGTTTACCCCCTGGGGTGTGTTATTAATATTGCATATCAACAGTCACATGATAACCATAGGATAGAATAGTAACCAGAAACTCAGAGCAATGCTTTCATTAATGCCAAAATGTCTAGTACAATAATCATTCGCTGCATCAGTGTCTCCAACAACAAGTACAAGAGCATATATAAAGACACGGTCGGGGTTGCGGTTACCACCCGTGGGGAACCGTTGTGCAACGGACAACTACCCTTGACGACACTAACATACTTAACCAATGTAGCTTAACAAGTAGTACAAAGCCCATTTTATGACCAACACTACCCATGGTTGTTGCAGCCAACTCACCTGTTGAGGAACTGGTGTGCAATGATTTAGTATTTATCATTATTGAGATTGCTAAGGATGATGATGAGGATCCCTTGGGTAAGATTAAAAGACACATTCGAGACTTGGATTCTATGGTAGTGGTGATGTAGGAGGTAGGAGACCTCTCTCAACAATTGGATAGAGGTCATTCTTTGTTGGTGGGTAAGAAACCCAATTTATTCTAGCATTCATGCAAGGGGTGTGTGAAGTGGAGCTTACCCAACTTTTCACTTCTAGAGGATGGCCTACGATGGAGACCCCTAAGATGTTGGCAATTTGGAACCCTTCCATACCTACTATTGGAGGGAGAGATAGGAGGGTGATCTTAGCTTTATTTGGTATGGAGACCACTTTCAAAGGCTTGTTTTATAGGCTGCAACATCAAATAATCTCCACTAACCAGCTTACACATCAAAGGGATGAAGCTCTCTAGATGGTGTAGAAAGTGCGTGCTGAAACGGATGAGCGTACAACAAAGTTACAAGAGCAACTTGCCCAACAAGCACAACTTACTAAAGAAGAACAAGCCAAAGTGGTAGCTATGAAGGCAATGTTGGCAAAGAAGGGCAAAGAGATAGAGGAAACCAAATGCCAGTTGGTTGAAGTTGCACAGATGGTCAAAGCGACAAGGGAACAAGAATTGGTAGTATCTCACCACTTGAAGCCACGCATGGAGGGGTATACGAACTGTGGCAACTCAGATTCCCAATGTCCACTCTCTCATCTTTTGTACATCCAACTCCAGGGACGTCTTCTCACCCATCTTCTCAACATCTTTTGGTTTTGTGTTGTATCAACTCCCAATTTTGTCAATTTGTAGTCTGGAAGACAACTTTTTATTTTGGGGGGGCTTGTGTAGTTCATAATAAATAAGATAAGTAGTTTTATAATTAACAAGCTAGTTCCCGACAATTTGTTGTCAATTAGTAGTTACCAACAGTTCGAGTTCTCAACCACCGTTAGCTTTGCTATATATATCTTATTGTACACACAGTTGGGGACCCCATGTATGAACTGTTGTATCATTGATTCATTGCATATCTTATGAATGAATGGAACGGCATATCTTTTTGAAAACATTTTTGTGAATGATTATATTTTTTTGTTCAATTATTCAGTTTACTTCATGTTACTCATCAAGTAGAATTACCGAGTAAACACCAAGGGAAAAGAGCATTGTTGAATCAGACCTCATGCCTTAGCCATTACATGGTCCTTTTTCTTTTGTCGTAGTCACCATTGATTGGGAACTTCTATATTTTTTGCTCTTGCATGTTGTTCTTTGAATACAATCTTTTATCCAACTTTTTGATCATCACTTCTCTCTATCTCTGCAAAAGTTCTTAGAGGAAAAAACCATGACAAGATGACTTTGAAAACTGGCTGGGAGGACCACAATTGCCTAAATTGACACAAGATCAAGAGTCAAATGACCATAAAAAGAGAGTACAAAAATAAGTTTCGCATGGGTGCCAACAAATAGCTCAGGCTAAGAATAGTGAATCTGGATAGGGTGCCTCTAAATGATGATTTATGAAGGTCATCTCTCTTCTCTTCGTGGTGAATACTCTGAAGAAGTTGAAACATTGAATATCTAACAATTCAGGCTAAGAATAGTGAATCTGGATAGGGTGCCTCTAAATGATGATTTATGAAGGTCATCTCTCTTCTCTTCGTGGTGAATACTCTGAAGAAGTTGAAACATTGAATATCTAACAATCTTGACAACTTGAATCGAAATTTCCAGTTTGTTGATCTCTTTGCATCAAACCTTTAACTGAATCTCACAATTATGAATACTCTACTTTGATAATCTGCTAGACATCATGAATGATTGTAGTAACCGAGTTTTGATTACAAACTTTGGAATAAAATCTCTTTGATTTTACATCTTTGACTTCCCTAAATTTATGATGTAGTTAAACAAGAAAGACAACCAGGTCTTAAGAACCTATTAAAAAAACCTTGTGTCCTTTCCCTTTAACACTTTTAATTCTCTGAAAATCCTTTGAAGATGGTAAACCCTAGCTTCTAATACAAACAGTTACTCTTGGAAATTTGCTGGTTCAATATAGATCTGCGGTGAAATATAAGAAAGGGCTGCTACTTATGACGGATCTGCTGCTGTTGGGAATGCTAAAACAGAGTTATAAAATATTTTGCTGCTATAGCCCTTCTGTTATGACAACCTCTTGCAAAATGAAAAAATCTATTGAAAGAAAAAATCTGTTGTTACGGTGCATGAAAGAATTTGATGTTATTCTATTGAAGCAACTTCTGAAATGAATGACTGTTGCTGATAACTCCGAATTTGCATTCTGCTGGTTGCTGCTAATAGAAAAATTATATTCAAGTTTGAAATGTTATAATTCTCTTGGATAGACTCAACTGTTATATATACATTTGCAATGCTTTTATTCAGAGCCAGTCAAGAGGCTATGCTTAGATGAAAACCTCTTTCAAAAGACAGTTTGGCTCTTAAATAGAAGCATCAATTTAAATATTAACATGAACTGAAAACCCTAGTCGATCCTTTGAAGGCATGTGCACCAATATATATGTTTTTTGCATTATTCCCTAAAGCCATAAGCTCTTTGCAAAGATGACCACTTGTATAAGCAAGTAATTTTGTGCAAATTTTTTACTTGAATCTTTACCTAGGCACACATCTATGCACAACAATTTGTCTTCAAAAATTCGCCGATATTTCCTATATACAGGTGGAAGCCTGTATATAGTTTCATGTTTTTCGTTTTTGACTAGAACTAGAACATATGTTCACAAACTCTGCACAGGAGAACTTCTATCCATGTAGTTGATTCAAATGCAAAAGTCAACCAATGGCATGCAGCTGTAAATCTTAATGCAATGATTAAATTTCAAAGAAATTTAAAGTTTTCAAGAACAAAAAACATTTAATTACAAAGGCAATAGCCTTCCTTATTCTACCAAATAAAGTGTATCTGAACCTGTAAATAATCACTACTTTGTCACATTACAACCTAATTCTGAGGTTGATAGAGGATGTATGAAATAGGGACTGAATAGAAAGCATAGTGAAATATGAGATGACCTTTAGTTACATGAATGCTTACCTTTTCATATTTGGCCTTAGCAAGCTCATACTTTCCTTCTTTGAAAAGTCTATTTCCCTGCCATAAAGTAAACGTGAATTACTCTTTACTTTCATGAAAGAAATAAAATCAATGCATATTAAGTATGCTGTTATTTGTTTGTTTTGAAATATAAATCACAATAAGTTCCAGTCCTAGTGACAAAATTGACAACAATTAAGTGAGCAGTATATCATCACATTCTTCAACGCATGGTAAAGAATGAAACAATCAGTGTCATCCGCTGTGTAATAACTAACATTATAATAAGAGAGATACATCAATATCCAATATATTGTGTAGTGGATTGTTCCAATCTATTGCACAGACTGCAGAAGCAGCAAAGCAAAGATCCATATATACACAGATGAATAGATAGCATAAGACTTTATAGCTGTAACTAATTTGTCATATCACAATCCAGATGTATGCAAAATACTTAACTAATGAATGATAAAATCTAGCCCAACGGATTTAGCAAAATATCATAGAGAAATAAGGTGAGGATTTCATTGCTGGGTAAATGATGTTCTTACAGTGCTTTTTATTTTCTCAGTTTCATCCATTATCTGCGTGAAGTTCATGCCTGTCCAGTCCTGCAAAAGAATACAAGATACAAACTAATATGAACACTGAATCAAGAAAAAAATTCAAAATTCTCCATGAAAATATAAGCGAAATCCCTTAATTCCAAATCAAGAAAAGCATCTAGGTAGGTTAACATGTTTGTGAACATTCAATCTAAATTGCATACAAGAATATATCATTGTACACAGAGTTCATTCTATGAACAAAATAATTCATTATAATAGATAATAATTAAGCATAACAAAAATAACTAATAAGCTTTTAAGGCTCACCAAACCGTCTCATCCTCAGACATGGATGACTTGGGGATCATTTCTGTGTGACTTAACATATAAAGCATGGATTCAATACATAACAAGGAAAAAATTCCTGCCCAAATTCTTCATTAATAAATATCCAGATTGCACACCAACAAAAGCAAATAACCACCAAAACCTACACACTATAATGTATTCATATTTTAATTAGATTTAAGATTTAAATATTCATCAAGTCCAGAATTCAATATTAAATAAATTTGACTCACATTATATTGAAATCTGAACTTCTAACTTCTATGGTAATCTAATGTGCTTTATATTTATTTTCATCCCCGAAACCAGCAATTTGAAAAGGGTTTTCATCCTCAAGAAATTATGGAAGAACTCAGGTTCTCTCCAATAGCAGTGAAATATTATCTCAAGTCTACCCTTGCAAATGAGCCCCCAACCACTTTTTATAACATTTCCGGAGTTAGACAATTATTTTAAAATAATAATTCTGATATCATCCAAAAAGAATTTTTTTTAAATACTAATATTAATATTTATCATGTGCAAAAGGCCACTTTCCCTATGTAAGGTCTCACGCCAAGATAATTGTTCAATCTATTAAATTTCTGATTTTTAATGAATTGACATTTTGTTAAACACCATGCATTTAACTCCTCCAAAAGTATTTCCAGATTGTTTGGTTATGGAATGTCTTATCATGTAGATATGATTAGGATTCATATAATTTGGCATCACCCAAAATTATAGAAACTGCATGAACATTTAATCAAACAGTTTGTAGCCATTCATTATATTGTTGTTACAGAGATATACACATCAGATTTGACGTTTTAACAGTCACATGAAATTTCTAAATAACTTCTGCTTTGCTGTTATGAAAATTGAAATACACAAAAATTTAATACAGCAGCAACCTTCATATATTATGGTCAAATGGCAGACCTGGCTTAAAATGGACTTCAATAGTTCACGTGGGCCTCCTCCTTTGCTGATTGGGCAGGTTAGTAGAGTCCTAAAAGCCTTCAAACTCTCACCATAAATTCGTGCTACTTTCTTTTTTTGTCCTTTTCCCAACACCCAAAGTACTAAGTAATAGGTGTAGAGACCATGTAAATACAAACTTTGCCTTCTAAAAGCTTGACCAAACACAAAGATCTCCCACATCACATTATCAAATGTCTTTTTTTTGTTTGACTTAACACTTCTTTTGTTGCTGTATGGTCTTTTTTACAGCCCACGATTGCCTTTAAACCTCCCAATAGACTGGCAATTGGATAAGAATCCCACAAACCCCCTTACAATATCCAAAGATTCTTTTTTAGAAGGTTGCATAAGGATGTAGGAAGGCATTCAAACCCCAAAATCATCATTGATTACCTTTCTGGGGCAATATTACTTGTACGACTCTTTATGTGGCTAATAAAATGTGTTGGTTGGGCTTTGAGTCTCTTCCAAGCATATCGAGTCTCCTTAAATTTGACTAACGAAAACTTTGAATAGCAGCTAAACAAGAAAGAATTAATTGCCCAAGAAACTGGAACCTCTATGACAAACCCAAAGCCTCTAATTTTCTGTAAATCTTTGCAAAAAAACTCAAAATTCAACACAAGAACATTCACTTGCAAAAAACTCCTTTCCATACAAGCTGAGACTCTGAATGAATCTCAGTACATTAACCAGGGAGGATCTTCCCCCACCATGGCTAATCTTCTTTGAGAGAGTTCATCCTTCAAAAGGCTGAGACGAACCAAGTTCAATTCCAAAAACCCCAAAGGTTTCACCGGAGAGAAATCAAGTAATTTGCATGATTCAAAAGTTTTCACAAAAACTCCTTTATAACCTCTCTAGGAACTCTCTTGGAAATATAACATAAAATCACTATATAATTTAAATAAGCTTTATGAGTCCAAAAAATGATTTATTTCAGTAATTAAATATTCTCGACACTTAGGTCACTTAATCAATGTCCAACATTTAAAAATTTCAATTGTCATTCCAATGAGCAATTAAACTAAGGTGCTTTTGAATTATTTTAATAAAACTAAGCAATCTTAATAAATAATTAAAATAATAGCTTAATATTACACCCTAATTGTGGAAACTATCGAAAAGAATCGAAACCGAAATCTGATTGCATTGGAGTGATACAGAAGAAGAATAATGAAAATCGGGGCTGACCATGTGACTTATTATAAATGGACACTCTAATCTTAAAGAATACATTGGAAGTTGGGATTCACTTCGAAAAGTGGCATAGTAGTCCTCTAGACCTTTTGAGCTCATCGCCAACATCAAACATCCTCTTAGACAAGGTTGACGGTCACTGAGAAAGCTAAAGACAACTACAATACTAAAGTGATTGAAAATGGCAACATTACAACCCTCCCTCCCCAAAGATTGCTTGTCCTCAAACAATGCTAACACAACTTCAAAACCACCAAATTGATTTCAACTGCAACCAAATGTGATCCCAGGGTCCTGCTGTGACGTTTTCACACATCACCCCATTGCAAATGGGGACCCCCTTGTTTTCGCTTTTTAGGGTAGTGTTTTGAGTCGCCAACCTTTGCAAGTCTAGAGTTAGGGGTTTTCAAAAGTTTTTCTAAAAGTCAATTGGACCAATCATGATCAAATGGGCATTTTGACATCTCAGAAGTGCTAAAGCAAGCCAAATGACGAAAAATGCAACTGCTTAGGGCCAATTCTGAAAACTTCCTATTTTTGTGGAATTTTGTTTTTTTGCTTTTTGCTTTTCTATTTTTGGCACTTTGGGACTAATTTGGGAAGCACCTTTTTCGCCTGCTTTTTTGCTTTTTGCTTTTTACTTTTTTCAGCTTTTTTGAAAGTTGACCTAGGATTGGGTCACTCAAGTCATGACAACAAGGTTTCTGTTTTCAAAATGAAAAGTTTGTATCTCCAAGTATGAAAAGTAAGGAAAAATCTCCAGATAGGGCGTTGATCCTGAAGTTCCAGACAAACATGAAATGTTGAGCAAGAAAATCCACCAAGTGTTTATGGCAAAGAGAAAGTTTCTAAATGGAGAAGGCAATGACTTGTGCAATGGCAAACTCCACCCAAACTTCAAGTGCAATGACTTGTGCAATGGAAATCACCACCCAAACTTCAAGTGCAATGACTTGTGCAATGGCAAACTCCACCCAAGCTTCAAATGCAATGACTTGACAACAAGCAAACTCCTACCAACATAGCAAAAACGGCGTGACAACAAGCAAACTCCTACCAACACAGCAAAAAACGACATGACAACAAGCAATCTCTACCCATCACTTAGGAAAATTCCTTGTCCAAGAAGCAAATCCGCCCAAGGAGAAAATTTGAAAATTCGGTTGTGTGTTGATACCTTGAGGAGAAAAAATTCAGAATATTGGCTAAGTGTTGATACCTTGGAGAAAATAAAATTTGAAAATTTGGTTAAGTGTCAAGGAAGAATATTCCCTAAGCAAGAAGCAAATCCACCCAAGGAAGATGAAGGAAAATTCAGCTAAGTGTTGGTGGATTGAAAGAAAAGTTGAAATCAAGTGTCAGGTTTGCCTAAGGATAGCCAAAATTCCTTCTCCAAATGTTAATTCGGCCTTAGGAATAAGAAAAATTATTTGACCCAACATCAAGTCCCCATCTCAAGGTACGAAAATGTCTTAAGGCATGGTAAAATCTGCCTCCCACATGTAGGAAATATCTTGGCAACACACAAAAACGCCTCCCACATGTAGAAAATGTCTTGAAACATGCAAAGTCCGCCCAAGGAATGTGTAAAGAAAGTGTTTTAAGTGTTGGCATTTTTTAAGGGAAAAGTCACAATTTTGGCTAAAGTATAAAGAGATGAGAAAAAATTCTAAAGTCAGGATGAAGTTCGCCTTGGAAAATTTAGAAGTTTTTTATCCACACGTGAAGTCCACCCTAGGTGGATAAATGAGAAGTTTGGCTAACGGTAAAAGCAAATGTGGAAAGCAAAGAGAAATTTGCCCAAGTTGAGAAGGAAAAAATTGGAAAACAAAGGTTGAAATCAAAAGGGAATTAGCCTAGGTAAAGAAAGGAAAGTGAAAACAGTAAAGCAAAATCAAAGGCAAAGGATAAAAATCACCCAACTATTGAAAGGAAAATGGAAAGATGCTTAAAATAAAAAGTGAAAAGCATGAGGAAATTCATCTATCCATATTCCTCCAAGTCAATTTCTCCATCAAAATCATCTTCTAGTTCCACCTCTTTCGTGGCTTTCTCTTCCTTCCACTTTTTCTCAACTTCCTCGTCAATGTCATACGCCATGTACCCTTGGTGCACACCTTCATAAGGTGCTATCCATCTCCGCTAGCCAGCCATACGTCTTCATAGTGCCGAAGTTTCGAAGAAGGCATTCGTGAGATGTTTGTGGATACGTGGCACAACAATGCCTTCGGAATGCTTCCCTGCCAATCTCTCCTCTACCAGTTTGTTATCTCCTACCTTGTCCTAGTCTTCTTCTAGTGGAAATAGTTGTTTTGTTATGACAAGATCTTCATCCAATGCTTCATCTACTCCTACTATCCAGCCTCCTTGGGTTGCATATCCCAACATATTGATTGCCAAATTGGGTCTTTTTCTTTCACGATACACATTAAGCTAAACAGGGTCTCGAATGAGCGTGTTGTAAAAGGTTGCCAATTTGATCGCTCCATTCTTGCCAACCTCCCTTATTTTATACGGTCCCAGTCAACAAACTTTAAACTTCTCAAGCTTGATTTCATTACAACTGTTATATTTTAAAACCAATTGTCTTGGTCAAAAGTTCATTTTCTAAAGGTGTTTGTCATGCCAAAACTTTCGCCGACGTTGCATAATCTCGATGGCATATTGTGCTATTATCCTCCACTCGTCCAATTTGTTGAGGGTGAAGAGTCGTTCCTTCAAGCTCTCAATGTCACCAAGTGGATTCTCCCTTGCAATTCTCAGGGTTGAGACCATGTACTCAACAAGGACCATAGCTTCCTGCTTGTACATCAATTGGAATGGTGTATGGCCCATTGTTACTTTATAAGTTGTACGATAGGCCCACAATACAACGAGGAGTCTTTCTTCGCAATCCTCATCCTCAACAGCACGTGACTTGTATATGACCGAGACCAACACTTTGTTTGTTAATTCCTCCTACCCATTGGCTCTTGAGTAGTACGGATTGGACAAACTATGGAAAATCTTAAACCTTGTTGTCACTAGGTGGATGACATGGTTGACGAAGTGCACGCCTCTGTCACTCGTGATTTATATCAAAATGTCATACCTTCTCACTATTTGCTCACATATAAACTTTGTCATACTAATGGCAATGTTGTCAATAGTGGTCTAGCCTCTGCCCACTTTGTGAGGTATTCAATGGCTACCACAATGTATTGGCATCCATGTATCTTGCTAACCTTAAGTGGCCCAATGAAATCTAGGCCCCACCTCTCGAAGAGTCCCTGGGGCTAAAAGGGAAATAGTGGGATGGAGTCTCTCATAAGGGGTTTGTCAGCTCTTTGGTAGATATCGCATCCAACTACCCATTCACGAGCATCTATATGCAATGTTGGCCACCATACCCTTGCTAGTAAGACTTTGCATGTCATAGCATCTAGTCCCATGTGGCCGCTACTCAGACCTTCATGTGCTTCTTTCAACACTTCAATCTCCTCCTGCATGACACATCTTTTTAGCACTTGGTCAAGACCCATCTTGCATGACAACCTGTTTATGAGTTGGAAATTTTCTCTTGAGAGGTAGCTTTCTCCTTTCGCTCAGTGGCATTTCTCTCAGGAATGTAGAAGTTGATAGGTACTCCCTGATGCTCTAGTACCATGGTGGAAATGCTACAATTTGAAACAAATGAACATTTGAGAAGTCCTCATTCACCCTATTAGGTGGCTCTCCCAACTTGATTCGTGACAACTAGTCAGCAATGGCATGGCTCATCCCTGGTTGGACAATAATGGTGAATGTAAACTCTTGCAACAAGAGCAGCCACCTACTCACCCGTCCTTGAATTATTGGCTTGTTTACCAGCTACATGAGTGCTTGATGGTCCGCATAGAAGGTGAATGGCATTGCCATCAGGTAGTGATAAAAATTTTGTACAAAGTACACCATTCCTAGTGCCTCTCTTTCAATTGTACAATAGTTCCTTTCTACTTTTGAGAGTAGGCGATTAGCAAAGAATATTGAGTGATCCAATCCTTGTAAACCCGCTTGTGCTAATGTAGCCCCGATTGCATAGTTAGAGGCATCCACCTGCACACATGGAACTCCTTGTTCCAGTCCAAGTATGCCAGGATAGGTGCACTAACCAATGTTTACAGCTACAACTGGTAAATTAAATACAAAAAATAATAATGTACATGACAATGCATACCAGGCACGACAGTAAAATATATCTTTATTCGCACATGCAATTACTACAAAGAAGAAGACCAAAGATGGTCAACCAAGGATTACAATAGATCTAACTATACCGTACTACATCCTTGGCGGTACACGACATATTTAAAGGACCCGACGATTGCCAAGAGGTACACAACCGTCAACCAACCGACACATAACTACTCAAGAGTGACAACCCACTTAACACATTGTCGGGTAACTAAAATTATCAAACATAACAATATGCATTTTATGCCAACTACATTATTCCCCCCAAAAGAAAAATTCGTCTTCCAGACGTCAAGTAAACATCAAGTAATATCTAGAAAGACTAATGACAAGAGGGTAGACAAAGACTTGTACTGGACAACCCCAACATGTAGTGTACCTGCCAAATCAAAATGGGGTTTGGGGGCAATGCCCCAAATGGGGTCAAGGGGCAGCACCAAATTACAACCTTCAAAACCACACGGAACTCCACAACGCACATGATTTTCATGATTTTTTAAGACACCAAAAACATCGTCGATGAAGCCAAAACATCTAGATTTCATTCTCACCACCTGCTTTTTCTGTCCTTCCCATATGGCCTGACCACGTACGGCTTGATACACATTGCGTACGATCTGAAACATAACGCGTACGACCTACACACCTATGTGCCTGTACAGTTTGATGGATGACCCATATGGCCTAGGCTTGTCCTTACGTACGGTTGAATCTGCACGGTTTTGATGCTCTTCATGTACGGTTTCGTATGGCTCTTCGATACGGATTCCTAACAATGTTGCCTTGCCACTCTGATTATTCCAAATGGATTCGTACGACGAATCTAAGTTGCATATGCCCTTCTTTCCATATGGTAACTCGCCTTGGCCAATGTCCTCTTCCTGTATGGGTTCATACAGTGAATTTGTCTTGCTTGCGATCACCTCCCACCGTACGGATTCGTACGACAACCTTCTGCCAACACCCCACTCCTTCCGTATTGGTTTGTATGGTTTCCCCTTGTCTTCCAAAATCCGTACGGGTTTGTACGACAGCCTCCTGTCAGTGTGTTGCCCCTGCCGTACGGATTTTTACGGTTTCCTCTTGTGTTCCAAAATCCGTACAGGTTCATACGATAGCCTCTTGTCAATGTTGTTCATGTACGAGTTGATGATGTTCACGAACGCAACCCTGTACAACATATTCATTCTTCCTCTATGCAATGCGACTTCTTATGCGTATGACTTAACCTCTACGTATGGCTTGACTTCTATGCACGACTTCTTCACTACGGTGTACGGCCTCCCCAACTCCGTGCAGCCTCCTATTGCTCGTACAACCTGATGTCCTATCCGCACAATCGGTAACAAGAATTGATGGCCGCATTTGGGTATAGTTGCGCCAATGCTCTCCAGTGCTACTTCTACCCGTACAGTTGTACTCCGTACGACTTCCTTGCTCTGGACAATATTGATGGCCGGCCCTATGTCTTCCTTCACAACCCTTGTGTACGACTCAACTTCTGATTCAAACTTCCTTCTTTTGTACAATGTCTTATCTTTGTTCGTGTACGATTTTTAATGTATGGGTTGAACCCCCTCTCTTCTATATGACACTTGTTTGATCTCCTTCACCATGTACAACTTTTTCGATAGATGCACCTCCTTACCCACGTACGGTCTCCCACCAAACCCATATGGTTGAGTATTTTGTTCCTTGTCTCCTCGTCATATAGCCTCACTCCTCCCCTCCCGTACCAGTTTAATACCTCCATTATTTAATATTTTTTCATTGGCCAACTCCATGTTTTGCCATCTAAATATTTTTATTTTCTTTGATTCCCTTTTCTTTTTGCTTCCATTTTCCATCGTCATATTGTCAGATGTATTGTCCTTAACTTTGCATGCTTTCATTGGTTTCTCTTCACCTTGGGTTGTAACTTCAAAGAAATTACATGTTGGGGAAAAATACCTCATTGTCTTCCATCTGCCAGTGGAATAGTCCATTTAAGGAACTCGTCTCATCTTTGGAATCGTCTTCCAACTCAAGCACCCCTTCATCGTTGGGTTCCATGCCTTTCCTCCCGTCATCCATACCTAGCTCTCCACCCTCGGACTCTGAGTCGGAGGATGTCAGTTCTTTACTCTGCCTGATTCCTCAAGTTGATGACGTACTTCCGCCCTACGCTCTCGATGGAGAGTGTGTTCTTCTTCCAGTTATGGTTCACCTTGGCTGCGATAAGCCAACCCCTTCCAAGTAGGGTGTCGTATGCCTTCTTTTCCAATGGGATGACCACAAAGTCCAGGAGGAAGGGTTGAGTGCCAATAATGACCTTCTCTGCCATGAGCGTCCCGTGAGGTTTGATGTCGTGATGGTCAGCACCTACCAGTTGGAAGGTTAGTGGCTAGAGCGTTGGCAATACATTCACTCTGAAGCCTCCATCGACGATGGTGTCCGTCAACTTTCGTCCCATGATTTCCATTTCTACCACTGTCGGCTTCCTTCTAACCCCTACTGTGAGTAGCATGGGATCAGTAGCCAGGTTGCCAAGTGATCTCGTTGTTGGTTCACAGGGTTCCTAGCTAACTGGTTCAATCTCGACTACATTGGTGAGGGCCACCCTCAACTGTGGCATAGTTTGTAGAAGTTTTGTCACTCATACAAGTACAGTGGCTTGCAACATCTGCCGAACTATGTTCTTCTCTAACTTTGATCGCAATGACATACTTGCAGTTCTGTTGGAGGTTATTGGTTCCTTTGCTAACACTCGTTCTACTTCGGCTTTGGCTTCTTGGAGTTGTTCCTTCTCTATACCAACATCCAGGTACATCGCCTTCTTCATCTGTGCTCTTATGATTGCCAAAACTGTGTCCTCTTGTTCCTCGATGTCCAGCATATTAATACCCTTTTGCTTTGGGCAATCGATGTCTTCATGATTCCCCAGTCCACACCATTTGCACAATAGTTGTACATTGTCTTTCTTATTCTGGCAATCTCTCGCAAAATATCCCCATTCACTACATTGTTGACACTGTATGATAGAACGTCCTCTCAAGTTGTACTGTATTTGATTCTGCCCTCGTTGATTTCCATAACCGCCTGGTGATACATTATGTGGTTTCGATGGGCTAGACTCCCCTTGTGTGAAGAGTACTTGAGTACTTCTTGTTTTCAAATTGTATGGGCACTCCTTGATTGAATGCCCCAGCACTTGGCAAATCTCACAAAACATATTTCTAGGACAATTACCTTTTGTGTGCCCCTCACTTTTGCACTCAGTACACCAGAGTTCATTACCCTCTTTGTTGATTCCTTTCTCGGCCTTCAATTCTTTCATCATTCTCATCATATCTCGTCAAAGGGCTCGTACAGTTTTGGATTCTTTGTCACAGCTACCTTTGGTGCTCTCCTCATCGTCAGTCTTTCTCTTCCCTCAGGAGGAGGTTTTGTTTTCACTCTCGATGTCCATCGCCCGATTGTAAGCATCAGGGTAGGAGGACGGAGGCACTACTTTCATCTTCTTATGCAACGAGGGTATCAATCCCTCAGTGAACCACCTCTTCTTGAACCTGTCGCCTGGTTGGTTCTCCATCTTGTTCAACAGTTCTTTGAGCCTACAGTTGTAAGCGCATACACTCTCATTTTTCCCTTGCTTAGTATTATAGATTTCGGCCACGATCTCATTGTCATCCCTTAGGAGTTTGAATTCCCCCTGCAACGCCTTCTTCAGTCACTCCATCTCGTCTCATGCTGGGCGTCGAGGTCTGTGTACCAGTCAACGACAATCCCTCGAAGGGTGGCAAGAAATGCCTTCAGCCAACATTCCTTGTCATCTTGGCCATTTGCCTCCCATATCGTTATACATGTTCTGCAATGTCGTACGAGATAATCTGATCCATCCCCTGTAAATTCAGGGAGTTTCTGCTTCTCCTGGGTGTTCATCATTGTTTTCACTTGGAAGGTACCAAAGGAGTCTTTCGCTCAGTTCCTCGGTAAGGGACAAGTTCCCGCAAATTGGTTTCTCACCTGCTTACTCCCTTGTGTGCCGGACCTGGGGGACTATTCCGACCACTACATTTTGGTTGTTTCCTTGCACTCTTAGCCACACTCGCATCCTGTGCACGTCCACCTCCAAAGTCCCAACACTCCGGGTACTTCCAGGCTCTAACTAGTCCCTGTGACTCCCTCCGACCAAGGGTCGATGGATCACCTAATTGCTTGGTCTTGACCACCCGATGGCCTCTTCTCACTTTTATTGGGGTCAACAGGCATGAATCACTCAAGGATGACCTGATTTCTTTTAAGGCAACGACGCCAAAATGTTTACTGCTACAACTAGAAAATTAAATACAAAAAATAATAATGTACATGACAATGCATACCAGGCACAGTAGTAAAATCTATCTTTATTCGCACATGCAATTATTACAAAGAAGAAGACTAGAGATGGTCGGCCAAGGATTACAATAGATCCGACTATACTGTACTACTTCCTTAGCGGTACACGACATATTTAAAGGGCCCGACGGTTGCCGAGATGTACACAACCGTTAACCAACCAACACATAACTACCCGAGAGTGACAACCCACTTAATACAATTAATTAATACATTGTCGGGTAACCAAAATTATCAAACATAACAATACGCATTTTATGCCAACTACAACCAATCTCAATTTAAGTTCTCTAAAGGCTTTGTCTTGCTCATCACCCCATGTGAAAGGTTGTCCCTTCCTCGTTAGAATATCTAGGGGGTAAGAAATTTGAGCAAAGTTCTTTACAAATCTTTGGTAGTAGCCAACATGCTCGAGGAAAGATTTCACACCTGTTAATTTCTTCGGTGCCTCCATTTGTATGATGAACCGTACCTTGTCCAGGTTCATCTTCAATCCTACCTTGTAGACAATGTGGCCAAGTAACTTGCCTTGCGGCACCATAAATCTACACTTTTTTGGGTTTAGCACTAACCTTGCCCTCTAGCACCTCTCCATGGATTCTCTAAGCGCAATCAAGTGAATATCCTTCCCACTGTATATCAACCAATCATCCAGGATTGCTTTGAAGTTTCCCACTATCATCTTGTCAAAAATGTGTATGATAACGCGTTGGAAGGAAGTTGAGGCGTTGCTTAATCCAAATGGCATTTTGTTGTATGCGTACACACCATATTCTACTATGAAGGTAGTCTTCAATTTGTCCTCCTCGGTGATACTTATTTGATTAGACCTCGCAAATCTATCCATAAAGGAATATATCTCATGGCCCACCACCTCCTCTTGTATGGTATCAATAAATGGAATCGAGAATGGATCCTTGATTTTTACTGCATTTAGGAACCTAAACTCTACACAAATCTAGATCGAGTATGCTTCCTTCTTGAGGAATATTACAATCAGCGAGACCCACTCACTCGTTTCTACCTTAAAAATTATACCCGCATCTAACATTTTCTCAATTTCCTCATGTACCTTGGCAACATAATTTTTGTTCATCAGGTAAGGTCTCCTTCGTACGAGTTGTGCACCTGGTAGGAGGGGAATTTTGTGTACGCAGAGTTCAGGTAGCATCCCTTCATGTCCTTGTATGTCTAGGCAAAGGTGTCCTTATATTCCGTGAATATCTTGAATGTAGTTGCCTTTAGTACGGGGTCCCAATCATCACCAACCAAGATGACCTTCAAGTTATCTTCATCACCACGATTTATCTTCTTTACACACTGCTTCTCATATTTTATTATCTTGTCTCTTACAAAGTGATGAGTGGCCATATCATTCAATTGTGCCACTCACTCCTTGTACTCCTCATACTCTAGGGGGGAAGGTAGCCTTCTCGACACCTTGATTGCCTTCTTCGGCCTCCCCAAGCTATAGCATCTTGCATTCGGGGTGGAATACTTCATAGTCATCCATTTGCCAATGGAATAATCCATTTAGGGAACTCGTCTCATCTTTAGAGCACTCTTCTAGCTCCAGTACCCCTTCATTGTTTGGTTCCATGCCTTTCCTTCCTTCATCCATCCCCAACTCTTCATCTTCAGACTCTGATTCGAAGGATGCTAGTTCCTCGCTCACCGCCTAATTCCTCAAGTCAATGATGTACTTCCGCCCTTCACTCTTGATCGGGAGTGTGTTCCGCTTCGAATTATGTTTCACCTTGGCAATAGTTAGCCAACCCCTCCCAAGTAGTGCATTGTACACCTTGTTTTGCAGTGGGATAACTATTAAGTCCAAGAAAAAGTATCGTGTCCCAATTATTACCTTTTATGCCATGAATGTTCCCCATAGCTTAATACCATGTTGGTCAGCACCACTAGGTGGAAGGTTGGTAGCCAAATTGTTGGCTTTCTAGGGCAATTCCAAGTTTCCTTCGATAGCACATTGACTCCTACGCCTCTGTTAATGATGGTATTTGTTAGCTTCCTCCCCATATTTCCATCTCGATAATGGTCGGCTTCCTCCCAATGGCCTAGTTACCTTCAAATGGTGGTCTCACCATTGCTTCCTCTTGTGACTTACCTTGTTTCCAGCCAATTGTGTCTTCACAAACTATATTACTGAGTGCCATTTTTTATTGTGGAATAGTTTGTAGGTTTGTTACCTTTACAAGTATTGTTGTTTGCAGCACCTGTCATACTATATTCTTTTCAGACTTCGACCACAATGGAGTACTAGCGGCTTCAATGGAGACTCTTCTCTAATTCACCATGTCTTGTTCTACATTAGCTTTAGCTTCCTAAAGTCTCTCCTATGTACGAGGGTCTGGGTATATTGCCTTCTTTGTTTGTAACCTAGTGATCGCCATGACTTCCCCATTCAGTTCCTCCAGACCCAGCATATTCGCCCCTTTCTGCTTCAGGTTGTTAGCATCTTTGTGATTATCAAGCCCACACTGCTAACATATATGCCCGAGTTATTTTTGACCACTTTGGCACTCTCGAGCAAAGTGACCCCATTCATTGCACTTCTGACATTGAATCATTGGTCTCCCCTTCGCATCATACTATATTCTCCTTGTTGGGTCACTATTGTTATTGCTATTGTTGTAGCAGTTATTATTTCCTCAGCTGGTGCGGTATCTGCCAAGCGATGCATTGAAATTGGCAGGTGGTTTTGGTGGTCTGGTTGGTGGGTTTCTTGTCCTCCTTGAGCAAAGAGAACTTGTATGCTTCTTGTTTTTAGGCTGTACGGGCATCCCTTGATGAAATGTCCCAATACCTAACAGATGTCACAAAACAATTTCTTTGAACAAGTCGTTTTTGTGTGACCTACTTTACAATTGATGCACCACATTTCTTTGTTTTCCTTGGGACTCTCTTTCTCAGCCTTCAATTCCTTCATCATGCACAACATATCCCGTCTCAAGGCTTGTACTGTCTTTGACTCATCGTCACTGATGTTGTCCATACTCTCGTTGTCGCTTGCTTTCTTCTTTTCCTGTGATGTTTTATTTTCACTTTCAATGTCCATTGCCCAATTGTAAGCATTGGCATACAAGGACGAAGTTACTAACTTCATTTTCTTCCTCAAGGAGGGAACCAATCCCTTGATGAACCACCTTTTCTTCAACCCATCAGTTGGTTGGTTCTCCATCTTACCCAACAACTCCTTGAGCCTCTAATTGTAAGCTCGCGAATTCTCATACTTCCCTTGTTTGGTGTTATAAATTTCAGCAACAATCTCATTATCATCCCTTAGGAGTATAAATTCTTCCTAGAACAGCTTCTTCAGCCTTTCCCAAGATTCTCTATGTTCTGAGAACCAGTTGATGGCTATCCCATATTGCGGGGAATGCCCTTAACCAATAGTCTTTATCAATCTAACTGCTTGCCAACCAGATAGTTTCACATGTCTTACAATGCCTTATGGAATCCTTTGATCCATTCCTCGTAAACTTGGGAATTTTATGCCCATCAACACTTGTACTCACCAAGGGGGTCACCATCATTCTCAATTAGTATATACCTCCTGCCCAAGACCTGATTGAACTATTTTTCTCTCGACATTCTGGTGCTACACTTGCACTCTTGGCCATGTGCAAGTGCTTTACATACCCATCGTTGGCATCCTTTGCACCTTGGTTACCTTCCTCGTTTCTCAACTCCCTCCATAAGATCTTTGACTCGAGCCCCCTATTCTCGGTTCCTCTACTATAGATAGGTTCTCGATGAGGTGCAGGTTATTCTCAAATATTTTGGCAGCCTTGTTCTCAAGGTTCCTTCATCCTCTTCGTCGCATACCAACTGTATGGACAGATCACATTCTACAAACTCAATCTCGAAGTCCTCTTCGTCCAATACTAACTATACGGACTAGCACTAGTTGTTTGCTTGGTCAACAAGATCTTCATTTACTTCGTCAAACAGTGATAGTTTTTTGGCAATTTCTCCTACTCGCTCCACATATGACGTGTTGTGCCTCCGCCATTGAATGCTTTTTGTCTCTCCCTACTACGGCTTTGGCTGACACTTTTACTTTTACTTCTTGCTGGCCTCTACAATTCCTCAACGATTCTCTGTAACTGTTGTCATAATTCACTTTTCTCTTTAAGTCGAAGAGATCTTCTCACCAATCCATCAACCTCCTTTCGATTGTTTACAATCAGAGATCGGAAAATCTCGCCAAACTCGGCGAGTCCGAGTCCGAGTTATGCCCCTCAAGTCTGGCGAGCTCGGACTCGGACTCGTTCGAGTCCAGGGGGCGAACTCACTAGACTCGCCAAGTTGGAGAGTTTGGCATAAACTCGCCAAACTCGGCGAGTCCCGTGCTTGGGACTCGGCAGGCAGCAAGGCCCAAAAAAGGCAAAAAAAAAAAGCAATTTTTTAAATTTTTTTAACTTCTTTTTTTTTATGTTATTTATCCTCCAACCATAAAAGTGAACTTCATTTCATTCATTTGGAAAAATAGGAGGAGAAAAGTGAGTTGTAAAGAAAAACAAGGGTGCATTGAAGAAAAACCAGCAAGGAGGAAGCTCAAGATTTCTTCCATTTATCACATTGGGGCTGCATTGTGTTTGGATTTGGTGCATCAAGAG
This sequence comes from Cryptomeria japonica, assembly GCF_030272615.1. Lineage (NCBI taxonomy): Eukaryota > Viridiplantae > Streptophyta > Pinopsida > Cupressales > Cupressaceae > Cryptomeria > Cryptomeria japonica. The sequence continues at coordinate 405,998,998 of NC_081408.1, forward strand.
TTGGATAGGAAGAGTTTGCAGCTCATTTCAAGCTTCTTGTAAAAGGTAAGATTGTTATTTTGAATATTTTTTTGTTTCTTGTATGCAAAAATTCCATTTTCTATTCATTTATTTTGAAAGTTTTACATTTTCTTCCAAAATCTTTTGTATGTTTGTATGTTTGTATGTAGTATGTAGTATGTAGTATGTAGTTGTACTATGTAGGGTTTGTAAATTTTTTTTGTTAAAAAGTTACAATTTAAAAAAAAAAAAAAAAAAAAATTTACAAACCCTACCTTAGTTTTTTTTAATGTATGTATTAATTTCATTTTGTATTTGTAATGTTTTATTGCAGCAAACTTCACTTTATTATTTGCCTCAACTTCAAGTTTCACAAAACTATCCTACAATGTCTACTTCAGCTTCTAGACCCCCCATTAGAAAGGACCTTGCTTGGAAATATCATGAGGATTTTCCACGGCAAGGAAAGGGGCAAACAAAATGTACATTTTGCAAAACAATATTCCATGGAGGTATATAATATATATAGACTGAAATACCATATTTCTGGTGGGCATGGACATGATGCCGAACCATGCCTAAAGGCACTCCTTGAGGCCGTACGTGATTGTTATGTAATGGTTGAGGAAGTTGAAAGGAAAATGAAACAAAAGGAGGATCGAGCGGCCATTGGGAGAGAGGCAACTTTAGGAAGAGGGACACAGTTAGGTTGTGTTGGAGGCCCTTCTTCCTTACCTCCATATCGTCCCACTCGTTTTGCTACTGCTAGTGTTGGTGCTTCCGCTTCTACTTCTGTAAGGGGTAGTGCCACTGCCACTTCTCATGGTCCTAGCACTAGTAGTTGTAGTGGGAGTGTTAGCATTGGACCTAGGATTCGTAAATCTAGGCTGGATACCTTCTTTGTGCCTCGCACTACTCCTGGGTCCCAACAATCGCTTGAGGGCATGGGTTGGAACAAGGAGGTCCATGATGCCGCTAAAATGGCAGTTGGCAGGTTTTGGCTCTACGGCAGTGTTCCATTCTTTACAGCCACGTGAATGTTTTATGTTTGATTGTTTTAATTTTTATACTTTGATTCTTCGTTTTATTTGTTCTCATACATACTACATAGTACATAGTACATACTTAGCTTATCTCATTGAATTTATTTGTGACAGGTCTCCTTATTGGCAAGAAATGGTTGATGCTCTTACCATATGCGGGGCGGGGTTCAAAGCCCCTTCTAAGTCTAATTTGAGGGGACCCATTTTGACTCAATTGGTGAATGATGTGAAGAAGGAATCAGGTGAACAACGCCAGATATGGAGCACTAAAGGTTGCACCATCATGACTAATGGTTGGATGGATAGGAGAAATAGAACTCTCCTTAATTTTCTTGTTTCTTCCGCAGGTGATTGATTAATTTTAGTTTCATTTAGTCTTTAACTTTTTATTTTTTATTTAATGGTTTATTGAATGATCATTGATCTTGTTTTATTTTTTTATTTCAGGGGGCACCGTTTTCATCAAGTCCATTGATGTCTTTGCCCATTGCAAGAATGCCACCTACCTATGTGAGCAGATAGAGGAGGTGATTGATGAGGTGGGTGAGGAGAACGTGGTACAGGTGGTGTAACTTCATTAATTACAATGCAACAAATTATGTTGCTGCAAGTAGACTATTGATGGAGAGGCACCCATCTATAGTTTGGACTCCATGTGTTGCCCATTGCATTGACCTCATGTTGGAGGATATTGGAAAACTCCCATGGGTCAAGAGATGTGTAGAAAGGGCGCGAAATGTGTACAAATTTGTATATAATCATTCATGGGTGTTAGCTCTTATGAGACAATACACAGAGCAGAAGGAGTTAGCTCGTCTAGGAATCACAAGATTTGCCACAAACTTCATCACATTGCAGTCCATGCTTCGCTCTAAGTCGGCCTTGAGCCGTATGAATGTTGGTGACGAGTGGTCTTCCTCATCCTATGCTACCACCCCTACAGGGAAAGATATGGCAGACTGCATTTTTGATGAGCGCGACTTTTGGGTCCCTTGTGATGAGATAGTGAAGGTAAATTTTTTATAATTTCTACAATTTAACTTTTTGTTTTATAACTTATTAAATATATTCTCTTATTTGCTCATTTTTCTAAATTACACAATATTTTCAATTTTGCAGTTTGTTAAGCCCTTGGTGGTTTTGTTGCGAGTTGCGGATGGAGAAAAGCCCGCAATGGGCTACATATATGAGGGCATGGATAGGGCGAAGGAGGGCATCAAATCTGTCTATGAAGGAGATGAGAGCAAGTATGGTCCCATTTGGGAGATCATTGATAGGAGATGGCATCATCAGCTTCATAGGCCCATCCATGCAACAACCTATTATCTGAATCCAGCATTCCATTTTATCCCTTCTTTCAAGGCTGATGTGGAGGTCTTTAATGGGCTATACTCGGTCATGGAGAAGATGGCACCTGCTGGTACTACTCAGATAGAGCTTATTCGAGAGCTACAGTTGTTCTCAAATGCACAAGGGGAGACCTTCTCTCGTCCTATCACCAAAGACAGTAGGACAACTATGATGCCAAGTAAAAATAAATTGTAAGGCTTAATTTTAGTTTTATTGTATATTGTTAAATGAGTTCATGAGTGAGACTGATTTTATTTATTTTTCTCATTTCAAACTCAGATAACTGGTGGAGCTTTTTTGGCCCAATGACACCAAATATTCAGAAGTTGGCCATTCGCATCTTGAGCCAACCATGCAGCGCATCTGGTTGTGAGCGCAATTGGAGTGTGTTTGAGCACATACACTCCAAGAGGCACAATAGATTATCTGTGGAGAAGATGAATGATCTCGTCTTTGTTCACTACAACCTCCGCCTAAGAATGAGAAAGAATGCATTAGTTGACATCTCTCCTATCAGTCTAGATGAGGTTGATCCTAATGCAGAGTGGGCCATTGAGACAGATCTTGCTGCTGTCTTTAGTGATGATGACACTGATTGGATCGACCAGGTAGATATAGAGGCTGAGTCTGTAGCCATGGCAGAGGAGGAGCGGAGAGCACGAGCAGAGACAGGAGATTCAGAGGCAGATACTGATAGTGACACTGATGTTCCTGATGTTGGTGAGCATGGCATAGTGTCACAGGGAGTGGCTATGGCTGCCAAATCATCGAGGACCTACCTTAAATGCCTTCGTAGGGGGCCGAGGCCAGAGGGTGCATGCTCCTCTGAGCCATAGGCTTGTAGTTGTATTTACCTTTGGTATTTGTGTGGAACATTTGATGATGACATGGATTTTTTATTCCATGAGTTTTGTAATATTGTATACATTTGACAATATTTATATATCTATGTTTGTTATTTCCTTCAGCTACAATTTGCGTTTATGCTTATGTGATTGATGTATACTTGTGTATGTAATCAAATGAGCCGAGTTTGATGATGTTATTGTGTCTTTAAGGTGTATTCAATAAAGGGTGCATGAAACAATTTTTAAATCTTTAAAAATATCTAAATTTCTTGAGTTTTTCACTTTCTCGAGTCCAGACGAGTCTAAAGCCAAGTCTGACTCTGAGTCCCGAGTCCAAGTCCGGGTCGGCCTTGCCGAGTCCAAGCCGAGTCCGAGTCTCGTTTCTTTGTTTACAATACATGTTTTGTCCATATTTGGTCATAGGGGCATTAATTGCTGGAGGTACAACATTTGCTTCTATCATGCTCTTCTTCCTTGCTCCGGTTCCTTTCCTCGTACAGTTGTAGTATCTGCTATCGACGTTCCTCTCGGTCCTTTTCCTCCCAAAGATCTCAAAGGGAAATGAAGTTACATGCCAACAACCTTGGTAGTCTTTACAAGAGATGGTTGATCGCGTCGTTCACTGTCAAGCTATCTCAAATGGCGCTCTCAAGGACCTCTCACTAGAGACTTGCCCTTCAAACGTACTAGTTGACAAACATTCCCACAAGTATACCGAGGCCTGTATCAATTCACCATCAATGTGTTTTCTTCTTGCTCAAATATTTCGAGTTCTACAATTGTTCGGCCCATTACATTGCCATATTGCTTGTTGTCGTACTACCTCTTTGTGGCTTAGATCTCTAGGCTTCGTATCAGCAATGACACCAAAATGTTTACTCCTGTAGGCTGATATTAATTATCATACAGAGTAAACAGAGATATCATCTACAAAACATAAAATAACAGAGTATAACAATGTCAAGTACAAGAGAGGTTCAAAAAGATGTATCATTCATTACCCTATTCAATGTGTACAATAATCAACTGGTTCCCGACACAACAAAATGAGTACAATAAATACTATCTCGTGGCTGGTTTAGATTACCAACCGCGAGGAACTGCCAAACCCAACTACTTGTCAGGAACAAATGACAACATTACATAACATAGCCAACTAATATTTACACAGTTAACACTTTCGCTAACATAATATTTATTGACAAACACTTGGCATAAACTACCGACTACACCCAACCCAATTCTTCATCATATTTAGGTGCCAATACACCTAGATCCCATGGACTTGGGGGCTGATTACTTTGTTTAGAGAAAATGTGTTCAATGTGTGCCTCATGAAAAGTGGACTTCCCAAATAAATCACATTCCAACTCAAAGAGATTGAAACTATCACAAATACTCTTTAGGGAGCCAATCTAATACATACATGAATTACCATCATTGTAAATAGATAGCAAATCCTCATCATAAGCTGTTTTGGAAGTTTTAACCTGCTCTTTTTCATCAACTTAATCATTAATGTCATCAACTTCATTGGAGAGGTCTCAATATGTACCCAAGGTTGCAGTTTTGTATTTTCACTCATGCACAATCACATCAACCGTATTTGCATGCACTTCTACGGAGTCATTTTGGGCTTCTGTTATAAATTCATCATGTGGTAAGTCATTTTCTTCATCAACATTTCCTGACCTACTCCTCATTACCCAAGTAAGGTAGAGGCTTCTCCTCACATTGTTTCAAAGCACTGTTGACCAAATCATATGCAGCTGAAGTAACCTGCTCTTGCTTCAAAACAGACTCTAACATAGATAAAATGGGTTGGGAGATAGTACCATTTTCATTACTGATTAAGGCAATAATGGTTCTCATGCATACAGGGATAGTTTCTTCATGATCCTTATTGATAGAAGCTATTAAATGCTGAAACATTTGAAGATGAGATCATCACAGTCTAAATCAATCAAGAGAACACATCTTAGCCATCAATTCTAAATCCTTTGCCCTCTTATCGAAAGAAGGGCTCCTGGAATCACCTAAACCATGAAAATTGTCAATCATCAGTTGTAGCGTCTCCCTCAATATGTTACCATTGTATGGTGCTCTAGGAGCTGAAATTCTCATAATTTTAATGAGACAAGTAGTGACTGCAATTCTCACATCTTCAGCTAGATGCCTCGTAATGTGGGACTTAACTAATGCAACCAATGGTCCCTCCTTTGCCCATTTCAAAACTTCAAAATCTGATTGGTCCAATTTTGACAAATACATTTCCATTTCTTCCAACCTGTTAAGAACATTCTTTGATGAATATCAAGACCCAAGTTTATTTCCCGAAGCATAGAGCATACTACTCACATCCATTACTTTCAGTGAATATTGAGACTTAATAACTCTGAACGATTTTCTGAATTGTTCTATTACACTGAAATCAACTATCAACAAACTCTTAGGCTGGCAGGTTCTTCTGCTCTGATGCCACTGTAAGGTCCCATGCCAAGATAATAGATCAACTATTAAATTTTTTATTTTTAGTGAATTGACATTTCATCAAACACCTTGCATTTAACTCCTCTTAACAATATTTTCCGATTGTTTGGTTAAGGAATGTCTTAAAATGTAGATATGAACAGGATTCACATAATTCTGCACCGCCCAAAATATAGAAAGAGCATGAACATTTAATCAAACAGTTTGCATCGATTCATTGTATTGTTGTTACAGGGATATACACCTCAAAATTGACATGAAACAGTCATAGGAAATTTCTAAATACCTTCTACTTTTCTGTTATGAAAATTGAAATACACAAAAACATAATATAGAAGACAAACTTCAAATATTATGGCGAAAAGGCAGGTTCTGCTTAAAATGGACTCCAATAGCTCACGTGGGCCTCCTCCTTTACTGATTGGTCAGGTTAATATAGTCCTAAAAGCCTTCAAACTCTTCCCATAAAGTGGTCCTACTTTCTCTTTTTCTCCTTTTCACAACACCGAAAGTACTAAGTAATAGGTAGAGAGTCCATGTAAATTCAAACTCTGCCTTCCAAAAGTTTAACCCAACACAAAGATCTCCCATATCACTTTATCAAATGCCTTTGCTTTTGTTTGACTTCACACTTCTTTTGTTGTAGTACGGCAGGTATAAAAGAGTCCTAAATGAATTAAGACTCTTCAGAAAATAGTCTTTTTACAACATACAATTCCCTTCAAGCCTCCCAATAGGCTGGCAGCTGCTTATTTTATTTTTTCTAAACTTCCCTAGGCTGACAGGTAGATAAAGTATCCCACAAACCCCTTTACAATATCCAAAAACTCTTTTTTAGAAGGTTGCATAAGGTTATAGGAAGGTGTTCAAGCCCCAAATCGTCAACGATTCCCTTTTTGGGGTAATATCACTTGTACAGCTCTTGATTTGGCTAATAAAGTGGTTCAGCTAGAATTTGAGTCTCTTCCAAGCATATCAAGTCTCCTTGGATTTGACTAAACAAGAAAGCATCAATTGTCCAAGAAACTAAAACCTCTATGACCAATCCAAAAACTCTAATTTTCTGTAAGTCTCTGCAAAAAAATCGATCTTCCACACAAGGACATTCACTTGCAAAAATCTCCTTTCCATTCAAGTGGAGACTCTAAACAAGTCTCACTACGTCAACCAAGGAGAATCTTCCACCACCATGGCTAATCTTCTCCGAGAGGGTTTTCATCCTCCAATGAGATGAACCAACTTCAATCACAAAAACCCCAAAGGTTTCACCAAAGGGATATCAAATAATCTGTATAATTCAAATTAGTTCACAAAAACTCCCCTATAACCTCTCCAAGAACTTTCCAAAAAATATAATGTAAAATCACTTTATTATTTAAATAAGTCCTATTACTCCAAAAAGTGATTTAATGCAATATTTAAATATTCCTAATAGTTAGGTCACTTAATCAACATCCAACATTTGAAATTTTTCAATTCTCATTTCCACGAGCTATTATACTAAGGATCTTTTTAATTATTTTAAAAAAATTATGCAACTAGCTCAATATTACACCTAGGTTGCAGAAATAGTTGGGAAGCATTATAATCGAAATCTGACTACACTAGAGTGATACCGATGAAGAATAATGAAAATTGGGGCTGACTGGGTGACTTACTATAAATAGATGCTCTCTCCAAAAATTTAGCACACTGAAAAACGTAATTCACTTCAAAAAGTGGCATAGCAGTCCTCTAGATCGACTAAGCTCATCGCCAACATCAAACATCTTCTCCAACAAGGTTGATGGTCACCGAGAAAGCTGAAGCCAACTACAATACTAAAGTGAACAAAAAATGGCATTATGGGCAAACATTTGTTAATTTGAAATACTGGACTTTGACGTATCACATAACATATGATCTAATCAGGAATGACTGTTTCTAACTTTGACTTACACATTAATGGTTGATTTTTTATGATGAATAAGTCTCATTTACACAATCATCAAGTGTCATAATGGATACAATCAACGTGGATTTCAAAGCACAAAGCTGATGATGTGATAGAAATGAGAGACTATATACATGGAATATATGATAAATTTGACACTACAAAACAAAGCCGATATCACAATAAATTTGTTGATCAGATATTAGAGTTCAGGCCAAACAAAATGCTTGAGATTCAGCAAAAATTATTGAAGTCAATTTTGTGCCTACTATTAGTGAACTCTATGGTCCAGAATAATCAAGTAATATTGAACTTGTCACTCAAAACCAAAGTCAACAGTAATCAACTCACTGGTTTCAAGACTTTCCTGATGTCAGCAGTCAATGAATGATGTGATCCACAAGAATACCCTTTTGGTCGTGGTTGCGTTATATGAGCTTATTCAATTCTCTTATATGTGATTAATGTGATGTGGCAGCTAAATTGACCTTGTTAGCTAGAAATCAATCAAAAAGGCAAAAAACAGTCAATGAATGGGCAAACATTGTGGCAGCCAAATTGACCTGGCTACCTAGAATATCAATTAAAAAAAAACCATGTCATTTCTGATAAAATATTGATGCCATTGACTCATGACGAAAAGAATAAAATTAAAGATGTCACCAATGCCCTGGTTTAGTCTTGTTTATCATGCTTAAATTTTGTCTCAATTTGTCCTGCAAATTGTCCTCTGTTATCTTGAATATACATGATGGCTTCTCTAGGACAATAACACACGACACCAAAAACAAGAAAATTCATATGCATTCCGTTAAACCTAACTTTATATTAGAGGACCTAAAATTACAAATTCATAAAGAGTAAAATTAAAGAAACAATAAAATATTGTATGAGGATTTTCTAAATAGAGCTATAGGAATCCACCCACCCTGCATAAAGACAGAAAAAAGTTGTCTAAACCATTACATATGAAACACCCTCACAGAACATGAAGATAAGTAAGGATGATGTGACAACTATTACAAAGTCATATAGGGATGTTGATGTGAAATTAAACAAAATGTTACAGGACTAGCTTACATTTATTGAATCCATATAATTTTACAAAATTGCTATTAATTTATTAAATAAAGAAGCTTTGTGAAATCACCTTTGGTGTTTCAAATTTAAGCAACTCGACTTCCCATTGTATATTAGCTCCTTCTGGAACATTCTCAGGCCTGGATTCATATTGCATTGTTTAAAAAAAAATTGAATTTAAGATCAATTCATAAAGGACTTTTATTCAACTAGTACTACAATATTAAAGCATTGAGTATGACCTCAAAAGATAAAGAAAATTACTTTTAACATCTTCAAGTTATCAAGTCTGACCTCAAAAGAGAAAAACAAAACAAATTTACTTTTATGTTTTAAGTAAGACCATTAAAATCACAAGAATGAATAAATTTGTGATATAAAATGATACTACAGTAAAACATGATTTAAAATATCACCGTGGAAATTTGTCATAGGCATAATCTGGCGTGCTAGAGACAAGAGCAATCTCATTGGGAAGCATAAGTCGTATGCACATTTCCAAGCCTTCTGGTACCTATTTGTCAAAAGGAAATCATTTTATTCCAATCATTGTTTGTGTAATATTACCATTACTAAGTACTACCTCTTATAGCAAACAAATTCATAACATACTAAAAGCAGGGTAGACTTATACATGCTTTCTACAAAAAACTGCCAGGATCATTCAATCCAACATCTATCAGTATATTTTTTAAATGACCATTTAACACTGACTATTAGAGGAGATGCTCTATTGAGAGGTTTGGTAAAGCCATATATCTTTTCTGATAAATGTGAGGCTGCCATTTCCCTTGTTTATTGAATTTAATCATTGGAAATCCATGGTTTTAAATAGCTCAGCATCCATGCTAGTCGTATAAGACAAGATTGTTTTGCTTGTGTGGTTCAAAATAGGAAAAAAAAAACCTAAAAGGTAAACAGCAAGCCAATCATAATTAAATAACTAATGTCATGTAACCAGAAATAAGGGAAAATCCTATTGATACTTGTCAAATATATACACAAGAAAGTAATAGCCACTATCAGGTTTCCTTGAACCCATGTCCAAGGGGTTGCCATGTAAGGATGGATAATCTGAGCCATTCTGAGGCATTCATAAGCACATGACCCAGGATCATATCCATCCCCCTACAAGTAGGTGGGCCATAACTCTGGCTGATGCGAGGATAGACTGTGGTGTAATGATTATAGAGTAGATTTGAGTATTGCTGGCTTTTTATTCTAAGTAAACATTTTCATAGCTGTTTTATTGTTCTAGGAGAAGCAAGCTTCTCTATTTATAGACACTCCATGTTGTTAGATTTAGATTATTCTGTATTTCCTAGATTGTTGTCCTCTGTAAGATTTGTTTATTGTTAGAATGGTTGGTTGTGGTAAGTAGTTAGCAGTTGCAACTTTTCTGGTTTGACTTTTTAATGGAAAGAAAAATTGCATACAATCACCTCTCATGTACCTTTGTTTTGATTATAAAATTATTTTGTGAAACCCAAAGCGACAGAAGCTTTTCCAGAAAAGCGACAGAAGCTTTTCCAGAAATTCTACAACTGGTATCAGTGCATAGTATATTGCCATAGCAATAGAAAAATGGTTATAAATTGGATTTTTCAATGAGCTGATGGTGAAGTAAAAGAAGTTCAAGAGAAGAAACCAATGCTTTTTGAAGGTTGCCAACAGAATCCAATCCAATAGTTTTGTTGTTGTTACCTTTGAAAATTTTGCATCGTATCTTGGTAGTTTTGCATGGTTATTGCCCTCATGTATCTCATATTACCCGAAATTTTTTATATCCATTGCCTTCAAACTCAAAGCTGGTTTCCAATCAACTATTGAAGTCTTCCCTGCAATGAATTGGTTGAAAGTAGTTGAATCCTCCTGTAATTTTTTTATGACAGCTTTCCAAGATTTCACTAAAACCTGCACTTTCTTTTTGTAGCAATGAACCTTCAGATCAACTCAACCTCAAATTTGTTATGATATGGTCAGCCTCTTTGAACTTGTTGCAGTATAACTACAATATTTGTGGCCATCATTTTGTTGAGTCAGTCAGCCTGTTCTTTTTACTTGATAATTTGGCTGCAAACACTTTCATCAAACCACCAATTTAAGCCAAGTATGCCTTCAATAACTAAATTTGACCTACAATTACATAAGTTGGTTCAAAGAGTTGTTTAAAATTTTAAATCACTTAAAAGTTCACCTTTTTTATTTATTTGTGTCTTATTTTTGGGATAATCATAAACATAGCTCACTTTTTTCTAAGTTCTCAGTTTGGGTTCAGGTTCACAAATTCAGTTTCTAGATCCAACCAAAGAAATTTGGAATCAAGTCTGTTTTCGTTTAATCTATACCAAAAACATATATGCATTTGCAGCCTGAAAGCAAAAGTTAAGTCAAAGATACCATATAATGTCCCCTTCTCAGTGGTAATCAGCTTAACTGACCGTTAGCTTATTCCGGAGACCTGTAGGCTAGTCGGAAGCAGAAATTAGGGTTTCCTACCTCTAGGAGAATGTTTCTGCAGTTTCGAAGGCTTGCATGTTGGAATTTTACAGTTCTGATTCTGGATTCCTTCTGGGTTTTCAGAAAGCTTCACAGTGGGGGTACATGCATAGCAAGTTATGGAGTTTGACCGACTTACTATGTTTAGTAAGTGGAGGCAGAAGCAGTTGAGTTCTCTGGGTTTTTTTGGGTTTTCTGAGAGCTCTGCAATGGTATAACATGCAACCCAATCTGAGGACCTTTTCGGGACTTACTATTTTTAGTAAGTTTGGCAGCTGCTCAGAATGTGGTAAAAATCACTTTGGAAACACTTACTATTTTTAGCAGTATGCTATTTATAGTAAGTATTATTTTTGGCAGTGCCATTTCAGGCAGGGATTCTGCAGCTCAGCTCAGTGGCTATTTCTAGCAGTATTATTTTGGCAGGATCCTGTATTCACTCAGATGACTATATTTAGCAGTTCAGTTCAGAGCTCCAACTCAATTCAGTTTTGGGTGATTTCCAGCACTTCAGTCTCTGGCTTATTTTGGCAATAATCAGTATTTGAGGAGAAGGTATTTTTAATATATTAATACCTTAGCATGAGGTTTTAATATTTGATTGGACGACTTAGGAAGGGAGAAGTATTATTTTTTATTATTTCCTAAGTAAAGTGGTGGCAAGGATTAGTATTTTTTTATGTTTTATAATGTTATTATTTTATAACTTGGTGACCTTCAAAAAAGTGCGACTAGGAGACATGGAGATGGGGCATCAAAGTTCAAATGTATTATTATAATTTTATACACCTTAAATTATCTCCAAAAGTTCGATTTAAGGGGGAGGGTTTCATGAAATGAAATGAAAGTGAAATAAGGGGAATTTGGCGCCATTTGAATTTGAGCCCTTAAAATCTATAAATGGGAGTGTTGGGCTTCTCATTTGGCATCTCAGAACATTTTACACCGTTATGCTGTCGGATTGACTCCAAACAATCTTCGAGGGTGAATACCTCCTAGGGTTTTTGACAGACTTCGAGTGTGAGACATCACTCCTAGCTGTGATTGGATCTTCTGAATGTGTGGTTCGATTTGTGTGGGCATTGATTTGTGTGGAAGCTCTTATTGGGGCAATTTCTACCTCAGAAGGGCGAGATTTTCAGTGGTGTGGATTTCAATGTGGCTGGTTTTTGGTCTCGCTCAAGCGAATGATTGATCATATCTCCCTACCTATGCAATCGATTATTCTAGGTAATAGCTTGTTGGAAGCGTATCCGGAGGGTGATCATTCTTCTACCTTGGCGTTTCTTTTGGTGTGCTTGCTGATTTTTGGTTGCAAATTGTATTTTTGCTGCTGGTCATACCATTCTTGGGCTGCCTTGGGTTGTGTGCCGGCTGTTTGTGGAGTTCGCGGTGCAGGTTTGGAGTTCTTGTTGCATCGCCTCAGTTGTAGTTTTCATTTGCTTCTATTTTCAAGTCATTCTGAGTTGTTTTGGGTGAGTTAAGAGTATAATAGTGAGTTTGGTAGTGGCTGTTTTTTGCATGTTATGCGGACAACAAATTGTACTTCCAATTTAGTATGTTATTTCTTTGTGGGTGGGTTTGAGTTTGTTAATTGTGATAAGTTTGGTGATATTCAGCAGTATGGGACAGCCTAATCTCTCTTTCCTATGTATTGCATCTCTTATTTGTAAGGTTGAATAGTAGTACTATCAACCATTTCTGGACTGTAAAGCATACCCCACTGAAAAGTGGAAGAAGTTGGCTTGCCGCCTACATTTGATCTTTGTAATTCTGTCCTCCCGCTGAATAAGCGATCGAGTGATATTTTGTTTGTAATGGTTCCCTTGTTGCATAAGCGATTGAGTTGAGCTTTGTTGTAAGTGTTCAGTCCTCCCGCTGAAATATTGTGGTTGAGTGATTCGTGCTTGGTTTTGTTCTTGTTCTCCTTGGTTGGTTTACCGCCAAGCGTTCTAGTTTTCTATTCCCGCTGGAAAGTGGAAGGGGCTGGCTTGCCGCCCAAATTTGTAATCAATTTCAGCTTTGAAGCTTCTAACGATCCCCTCAACACTGTATGCTCTCACCCTCCCAGTTTGGGCTCTCGATGATCAGAAAGTGGAAGGGTTACTTTCAGCAACATTTGGTTTTCACTTCCTAACCATAACAAGTGTTGTGTTGAATGTAATTGTAGAAAAAATTGTGGGGATATTACATACCACAACAACATATAACAAACAAAATCACCATAAACTCATATGTAATGATAAATATAAAATTATAAATATCATAAAACAATCAATGTTCAAACTTCAATATTAAAATAATAATGTCAAGTTTAACAACCAAGTTTCAGAATCATATGTGTCGTCAAAACATCATCATCATTATCATCATTGACAATAAACAATGTTGCAAGATTTGAAGAACCACAAGTGGTACCACTTCCACTAGCACTAAAAGTATGTTTGCTATTGGCTCCTCAAAAGCAGCATGTTGGGAAGTGGAAGCATCCAAGTCAATATGCTCTGGTCTAATATCCCCTTTTTTAACTAAGAAAATAAGTTAATAATTTAATTTACGTTGTCCAAAACATAACTTTAACTTTAAAAAAGATGACTTATATTTTATTATTAAATTAAATGGTACTACAAGTGATATTATCGTGTTTTTCAAAGATGGCTTAATTTGTTACCAAAAGTGTCACTGGGATAGGGAGGGGGGCAAATTGAAATATTAAATTAACAAGGAAATGAATTTCTAGAGACTTTTTGAGGAAGCTAGGATTATAAAAGGAGTTGGGCTCAAGGAAAATCATCCATTGTTTGTTGCCCAAAACCCCCAATCTTGAAGATTGAGCATTTGTTGTTCATCTTTTGGCCAGATGACAAAAACCCTCTTGGTTTTTTGGATTGGTTTTGGAGACAAAAACCCTCTCATCCAGCCAAAGCGATTCCATCTAGGGATTATATTTGTGTGGAAAGATTAATTTCAGGTGCATATCAAAGATTTTTAGAATTGTGCCAAAGATTGAAGACTTTCCTGATTTCAGATTGTTTAGAATTTCCAGATTTTCAGTTTGTTATTTTACAATTATTCAATAGGTTTTTGAAATTTAATATATGATATCAAGTTGGGTAATTTTTTAATATTATTTCTGCTAGCGCTCAATTGTAAATCATTTTGTATTATTAATGGCCATACAGTTTGTTGAAATAGTAGCTAGCTCGGATATCTATCTATTGTATTTTAATTTTGTCAATGACAATTAAAATACACGTGTTATCTATTGTGTAAATCGAATTTTGGGCTGGACCCAATCATGTAGTGTGGAGAAAACTAATTGTAACTTGTAACGTGGTGATGCTAAATTGTTGCTTTGGGCTGGACCCAAACATATGTAACGTGTAGGCAATAAATGGAACTTAGGGCTGGGCCCAAACTCATGTAACCTGGTCATTATGCATTGTAAAACATGCCCCAAATTTGGGCGCTAAAATAAAATATGTATCCAAGCCAACTTGAAGGAAATGTAAAAGATGAATCTTATAACAAAATTCATCTTAGATCTCAAATATAATAACACACACACTTAGCGAATACACTCTTCATTCAGCAGCAACCTTCTCCTAAGGTCAGCGAACATCATTCCAAGGTCAGCAAAGATTATATTCCTATCAGCAGCAACCTTCTCCTAAGGTCAGCGAACACCACTCCAAGGTCAGCGAAGATATACTTAAGGACAGCAAAGATATTATCAAGAACAGCGAAGTCATTCCTAATGACAGCAACTTCATTCTAGGGTCAGCGAACTTGGAAGACAGCGAATATTCTCCTTGATCTGCAAGTTGTGTTCCAGATAAGTTCTTATTGTGTTATGCCACTGTGCTTACCCTGCTGTTCTGAATACTTCAAGTGTTGAAGTACAGTTGTAAAGTCTCATACTGATTTGCCTAATAAAGATCTGGATTTAGTTGGCTGGGTTTTTCATCTCCAAGAGGGAGGTTTTCCCAGGATATTTTTGGTGTTCTTTGTGTTCAATGTTTTGATTCTCTGATTTTGTTATCTATATTTATCAGTCTGATCCTAAAATTAACACAGTTCTTGTTGTATTTTTTAATTGCTGATTATATATATTAAAAGTGAGATGTTGCAATCATATTGAATGGTTTTATAAAGGAGAAGCCATACATAGTATGGAAATCTTATTATCTGTATAGGGTAATTGTAACTACTCAAAATTGCCAAAAGTTTGTCGTACAAGGGATGGAAATAATGCATATCGCCATATAAATTGGACATCATATGGTCAATGAAAGGTGACTTTAAATTTTACAAAATTGAAGGAAGTTCTTGCCTTGTGGGCCCCAACCGCAACCTATGGGAAAGTAAGGAATTCAAATGCTTTTTGAGGAAAAATTTCTGGTGCAGCCTCTTTGAATTGTTTGTGATTGTCCAATAATAGGTTGCTCCTTTGGACAATCAATTGACAACTTCTGGCATTCCTCCACAGCTTTTTGGGGATTATTCCATAGCAGCTAATTACTATTTTTGACCCAACCGCAGCCACAGAAGAGGAATCATGGATTTACAGTTAGGGATAATTTGCTACAGCAATTTACAGTACAACTATGGTGGGTTATTCATTATTAATTGCTGATTTACTAGTAAGTGCAAAAATAAAATATTAGATTGCATCTCTACTATTTGGCAATTGATTTTCGAGTTGTTTAAAATAGATATATGATAGTTTTGGTACAATTTGTAGCATTTATTCATCTCTCAATTATATCAGCTTCTCTTCCAGGCATTTCTCTTTTCATACAGTGTATAGTGGTTTTCCAACTGCTTGACAAAATGTCTACTTTCACATTGTTAGACAACTATTTGTCATGATTCCTATATTTGAAATAAAAGAGTATTTCATTGTTTTATCATTCATATTGTAAATCTGGAAGGCAATGCCCCCATGATAATGGTTAATTATTTGAATATTTTTTCTGCATACGTTGTAGAATTATGCAACTTGCCACATGTTAGTGTACCAACCATTGTATACTCTCACCTTGCCCATATCAAGAGATGAGTAATCAAAAAGTGTGAGGGTTATGCATTTCATCAAACATTTGCAAAACATTCAAAAATATCAACTCCAAGACATTATATCTAGGTGCATATCCCCTTTCTTATAGCCATGCTGTTTATGCAAAAGGATACACGAGTTGGAATGCATATATGCTAAGTCTTCTACCTTTTTTGAATGCAATCAATTGCACTTTATTGAGTGGATGGAGTATGCTCAAATTCTGCTCAAATGCAAATGAACTAACAACCTATTTGGACATGGTCAGAGAGCTAGAGTTTTTAAACAATTAAAAGAAACCTTCAAACTTGAAAATGTTTGTCTTTTTATATTAGATAAAATAGTTTATAAAACTTATTTGTCATAAAATTTTGATCATGAGAGGTTGTAGATGTTGGACTTGTTGGCCCTTGTGATGTCCCTATCTTTAACCTTATAATAAGAAGCAATAAAACACTTATGTGATCAAGGGTGGCAGCCTTGAAACACCTTCAACTAGTTAGTAGTTAAGAAATAAAAATTTGTACATAGTATTTGAGAAGTTCAAGTGGTAATTTTGCATATTATCAATAAAGACTGAAGCATAAAGACCTTATTGAGGAAAATCATCTTATTTATAAGACTTCGCGATTTTCCTATCAAGCATCCAAGTAAAACATAGAGGATAAGATGTACTAGAGATAAGAGATTTATTATGCTATCCACCCATTCTCATTATCAAGAAATGAAGACTTTAAGAGCATGCAACATACTGAGCCACATGATATGAAGTATGATGCATACTGAAGCTGTGGTCATAATATTGATGCTACACAGAAACTCACGAAGATCTCTTATGCATCGATCATATATAAATACATATCGGCATCATGTCTATAACATCTGCCATACGGAGGAAAGACAATGGGGATAATGAGTAACATGCTCCAACCATCATCCATTAATTGTCATTGCTGTGTAATGATTCCATTGAAGATAGTCAAGCATCATTAATAGATTCGATAAGCAAATAGCAGTCAGCAAGCATATCTGATTATGATCAAGTGCTCAACACTTAATATGGCTGGATAAGGAGGATTCAATAATCCATATCAAAAGAGGGAGTTTGAGTATATGACGGATTGGCCAAACAAATATCGATTAAGGCATTAGCAAACCCGATCAGCAACTAACCATTCCATTGGTTAGTTACTCCAGCAATGATTATATTAATCATAAAGAAACTCCGTTCAACAAGTGATCAATTAATCCTTACAATGAACAGCAATTAAGAATTGTATCAATAGCAAATGATCATATAAAGGTATGATTAGGAGGAGGATATGTCCATTCGAAGATGAGAAACAACCCTTTGTCCCCACAAGATATTTAATAAGGGATCAATATTCATTCCAAAAATAAGATTTTGCCTTCATTTTATATTAACATCCAGTATTGCATCTGCTCGATTGAGCATAGCCTTTTGGCATCAAAACAGGTTGCATATATTCCAACTGACATTCAGAAACAGCACCAAAATTTGCATACTTTCCAAAGGTTAAATCAGAAACAGCAATCATTCCTTTTATCGCTATAAGCGATAGGAGAAAGACTATCAGCACTTTATTATTGCTATATCAGAAACGGCTTGAAGCAGTTGAGAGATAACTTGCAGCATTATATACATTGACATATCAGGAAGAGTGGAGTAAATCCCACAATTACAGATCAGCATATAATAGAGGTCAATCCTTGCATAATTCTCTCAATCCATATCAGAGATAGAAAGATTTCTATATTGCCGATTTGAATATCGAAGTTGTTCATTTCATCCCATCATTCTTTTATTACATATTGCACATTTGATACATTATATGTTTCAGAATTAATATATATGTATAGCAGATTATAAATTGTTACCAGCCTTGTAAGATTCATAAGGATTTAGAGTTTTGTCAAGAAGAAGTCTCTTGCAATCGATTTATTAGTTAATAATTCCCTTATTTCCTAAGAATATACATAAGGGGTCATTACAGCCATGGAAGTGCCACTAACTATGGACTTCCTTCTTGAACTATTATGAAGAGCTTCATTCATTTGACCATTGGAGCATACAAAATCAATAAACACGCCAATGACTCCATGCAAATTGGAATCAGGGAAGACTCTACAAAATGTTGCCTTGCATCTTTCAATAACTTCGAAATCTCTATATTACAATCGTCATTGGCACAAAATGGGTCTCAGCACAATAATATTTTGGACACAATGTGAAGGCAAGATGTACTAGGGCGGTCATTGCATTCAATTTCTCCTCAATAATATTGTGCACATATTTGAAGAAATTCTATTCAAAATCTTGCTCTTTCACATATAAGATAGTCTTTAGATTTTCAATAATTGTGTTGATGCCATCATATATTGTAATATGCCCACAATTTTTTTTTTGATTAATTTCCAGTTACAACACAAAAAGAACCCGTTAAGGTTAGTGTGATGAACCCTTGCTGGTTCAATTCTTCAAACTGCTGTAATTTAATATTTTCTTTTGTGTTTTTGATTATAAGAGATGGTCTTTCAGAAATAGACAGAAGTTGCAGAAGAGGTTTCTTTAATTTTCAATACATATTGAAAGAATACTTGAAATTAATCAGCTCAAACAAGGAATTGGAGAATTTAGAGGCATACCCGTAGGTCCTTAGCCAATTTATTGAAATTAAAAGATTCAAACCAGAATTTACAAAGTTCTGATTTTTATTCTGAAAACATATCAGACCTACTCTTATTTAATAATAAGACGCCCAAACAATAAGAAGATGCCACCAATAAATGAGCAAGTTGTGTGTGTGGGAAAGAGACTTCCAAACCACAAAAAATTATTAGCAATAACAGCAAATAGAAAACCTACAACAAATCTGTCTTGTAAGAAGCCAAATCTGTCCCAAGTTGATCCAATTTGACTTCTGAATGAAGCCAACCAAGCCAACCAAGCTGCAACAATTCGATTGATCTTTCACAATCTCAAAGCTACTGAATTCTGAAGAATGCACACTCTCCAAAACATGTCCAAACCCTAGCTGCCATAGCCAAATGCTCAGAAGAAATGTCAAATGCTCAATATCAATGAATGAGGTCTAATTTCATCTTGGTTGCCTAAATACCCAAAAGGTACAATTTTTGGCAATTAGGTTTTTAAAAATCATAACTTGCTTTTAGGGTTCCCAACTTAACCACTAAAAGGGACGCACAACTTAGGAGATATTAAATTTTTACTTAAATAAATTTAAGTGATGCACTTTATGATTTTATTTTAATATTTCATTAAAACATAATTGCCTACGAGAGCCACTTAAAAATTCATATCTCCCTTATTATTGCTCAAAAACTAAAACCGTCAGAAGCTGGGGCCACAGTTCGCCATGCCAGTAAAAATAGGACCATGTCTATTTTTAGCATTTTTTCCCTAAAAAATAGGAAATCCTCCTAAGATGTCAGAAACTGATGAAATGAAGACCAGAACTGAACTCAACACTAAACTAGAACAAATAGATTGACTACCCCTCAAGATACTGCATCATTGACCCCCTTATCCATACCCTGTTAGCCTACAAGGGTCCAAAAATAGGCTAACTCCTCAAACCAGTGTCCCTGACTAGGATGGGGACATTACAGTTAGGAAATCGAAAATATAATAATGCTGAGATTGTAACCCTTCCACTTTCTGATCACCAAGTGCCCAATATGCAAAGGTGAGAGCATACGGTGTTGAGGGGATCGTTAGCTTCAAATAACTAAAAATATTACAATGCTTGGGTGGCAAGCCAGCCCCTTTCGCTTATACAACGGGTGACAGAAATACTAAAGAAATCACCGGGCGATAAACCAGCCAAGAACAAGCCAAGTAACTGAATTAACAATCACTCAACCGCTTATCCAGCAGGGGAACTGGGAATGAAATTAACAATCAACTCTACCGCTTATGCAGCGGGAGGACAGTAATACAAAATAAGATATAAGCAGCAAGCCAGCCTCTTCCACTTGTTCAGTGGGAAAGGAAGAGCAATTCCAAATATAACTTGTTGATAGTACTACTATTCAGCATTACAATAATTTTCATGTCTGCAACAAAGGTAAGTCACTGAACACAGCTATACACATTGCTCAATCAGCTCCACAAGGTACAAGGGCCTCTCCATACAAGAAAATCTCTCCAAACTCAGAAAAATCTAAATCAAATAAACTTCCAGCACGGTGAAAACACACAGACCAGCAACACCAAATCCCACTAAAACACTCACAACTCCCTCAAATCTTAACCGAATGACATGAGACTTTAAGCATATGACTCCTAGGATGTAGGCGATCAGGCCTAGAACAACAAACTATAGCAAACTGACCCAAATACATTATGCACGCATCCCAACGCACTCAGCCACATGGTACGGCCAGCTAAGGGGGCGATTTTGCAAAGAAAATCCAAGGCACCAAATTAAGCTCTATAAACTCACAAAATGTATCGCCTAAACCAAACAGAGAGATAGAGGAAATACCCAAAACGAGAAGAATAACACACTGAGTCTTACGAACAAAAACCTTCTTCAGCACACTACACGAACAGCAACCTGGACACTCTAAAACACTTCCAAAAATCAGAAAACAATACAGAAATCTACGACATTATCTTCAATCCACTCCTCTGAGATGAAGAGCAAGCTCCGGCTCGACTAATTGCTATATTGCAAGCAAGAAATCAAGCAATGGCTAGGAGGTAAGCGTTCCTTGAAGCTTGACTCGACATTTTGACAGCACTTCGTTATAATATTTGCAAAAGATAGTCTCAAACGAAGGCCAAGGCACTTATTTATAACCTTCTCCCAAATCGAACTTCCTTTTCCCTCCAATGTGGGACTAAACAATGACATTCAAATTCACTTTAATTTGCATTTCATTTCATCCCTTCACCAAGTCATCCCATTTTGCCTAGACAAGATACTTTATTAAAATGCAAATAACACATAATGTGAGCGCCCAACATATAGTTGAGAAAATGACTTTAATATAACTTAAGCAATCCCTTTAAATAATCGTCCATATTGCCTTAAGTTATAATCCAACTTTAAACAACATTTTCCAACAAATCGACCCCCTCAAGGTGGCAAATATACTACATAAAAATATCAATAAAGTGTGTTATGGCGTCCAAGGTAATAAAGTGAATTATTTCATAAAATTAACTTATTTCTTTCTAAGGCGTCCATCATCCCTTATAAATTATTCACTTATAAAGTATTTTTCCTCAACCATGAAGTCGCGCAACATAAGCTCAAACTTGCCAAAATAGGTCCAAAAGAACAACTGCTCAAACTGACCTGCCGGAAATAGCCATCTGAACTGACCTGCTCAAACCCTACTAAAAATAGCACTTACTAAAAATAGCTTACTACTAAAAATAGTAAGTGTGTCCAAATGCATTTTAACCACATTCTAAGCAGCCATCACAACTTACTAAAAATAGTAAGTCCAGAAAAGTCTTTGGATTTGTTTGCACGTCACACCACCGCGAAGCTCTCTGAAAACCCAGAAAAATAAGTTGTCCTCGCCCCCACTTACTAAAAATAGTAAGTTCGTAAAAGTCCTCAGATTCAATTGCATGTCACACCATCGCGAAGCTCTCTAAAAACCCAAAAGGAATCCAGAATTAGAACTGTAAAATTCCAACATACAAGCCACCAAAACTGCCAAAGCATCCTTCTAGAAAATAGGAAACTCTAAAATTTGCCTCTGATTGACCAACGGGTCTCGGAATTGGCCAACAATCCCCAAAACCAACTAGAGTGGAAAAGGGGACATTACATATATCTCAAAGTTGCAAAACTCTGTGTGTCAGAGATAAACTCATGAGTACTCACGCGCCCTAGATGGGCGCAAGTCACTCACACATATACTCGGCACCGAGTTACTGCAAAAATCGCAGCAAGTGTAACACAAATAAATCGCAGAAAATCGCCAATAAGCAGGGAAAAAATCAGCACAAAAAAACAAGATTAAGTTTTAAGTTAAAAAAAAGCCTAAACGCATCTTATTTTTTCATTGCCAAGCCACGACGAAAGGTAAAAAAGACAACGCGACCAGTGCAAAAAAAACTGTGCGTGACTAGGGCACAAATCACACGATTGCAAGAGCAAGATTGTAGGTTTTTGATGCGAGCAAGGCAGAAAAAACTACAGTGACTAGGGCACAAATCGCACAAAACACCTTGTATTTTGGTTTATGTTATGTATTTAACTCAAACTTTCATTTATACATCATGGAAATCAATATATGTTCTACAAATTTTGTGTAAATGTGTGTTTTTGAATAATATTTAAAAAAAATGTATTTTCAAATGTTCGATATAGTTGCCGAGTTTTTCCTCGAGTTTTTGCGAGTCCCGAGTATTTAAAAAAAATTGGGCTTGTCGAGTCTGAGTTCTTCAACTATGATATATCTCTTCCAGTAAGGCTTATCCATGTCAATATAATAGATCATACTCAAAACAAGCTCAAGGAAATTGAAAAAAGAAGGTCCACAAAATCCCACCAAGTGTCATCTACAAACATCCATTTAATAGTTGCTGCCCTCCCAATGTTGGCTACTATAAGTTGTTAAATTTAAGTGAAAAGTAATAAATATCTATTGTTTTGAGCACAAATGATGTATCAGCTTATGCGCTTATCCGAGAACAAATAAATAGTAATTTCTTTAGCTTACTTATGATGTATATTCAAAACCCTAAGAGATAAATTCTATACATTGTAAAAAGCTAGAGGCCGTGTCCTTAGGATCGAGGGATTTTGTTTTCATTTTGTTATAGGAGGCTTCGGATCTAGGGATTTTGTTTTCATTTTGTTATAAGAAGCTTCTCCTTCCAAATTGAAGAAAGGTTTTATCCTTCCACACTATTCCCTAATAACCTAAAACGCTAACAATGATGACACACCATATATCAATAAAACAATTAAGGCAAAACAAACCCAATAGCATCAATATCAATCACAAGATCAATTAACAAACAAATTACCTCAAGCTTAATAGGACCATACATTCAGTTCCCTATCCACAATTTTAATGGCAATCATGTTATGATCTAAATGTATAGTTATAACCAAGGGAGGAAAAAAAACAAATCGTTAAATGTCAAAGAGTTTGAATAAGACAAAGGAGATACTCTACATGAAAACTTGATGCACTTAATAGGAATATGCATTGTTCCCTCAACGTATACAGTTAGATATGGTAATGTCCCCTCCTTGCACCTAGTTCTATATGAGGTTTTTATTAGCCTATTCTCGAGTTCCCATAGGCTAAGTGGACATGGCTAGGGGATTCAGTGTCCTAAGGAAAGGAGAGCTCTAGCAAAGGTTTTTACTTTTTAGGGTATTTTGGCGAAGTTTCTATTTTTCCAAAATGTCTATTTCTAGTAAGTGTTATTTTTAACACTTGGTCTTGGCTTCTATGTTCTCTCAATTCAAGTGCAATCCTTTCCAATTCAATGCCTTGGTGACTTCTAAAGCAGGTTGATATTTGGTTTATGTCACTTAAGTCTTTGATACAGTTACTTTATAACTAAGTAAGGGTGATGGGTTCATGAAGTGTTCCCCTTGTTCTATGCCTAGTAAAGTGGTAACTTAAAGTTGTTTAAAAAGGGCAAAAATGGACTTCCTAAAATGACACCAAGATTGAAGGGTGAGATAAAGTAATTTTAAATTGTAATAATGTGAGCTCAAGGGATGGGTCAAACCTTTTAGGGTTATTTCTTGTTGTTTTCAAAAGTGAAATGAGAGGGAAGGTAATTCAAATTCAAATAAGAGTTGTCTAACTTTTCCTCACATTATATATTTGTGTGTGAGCTCTCATTTCGATATAGATGAATTGACAACTTAATGTTATGCTTGTTGTTGAGAAAATTAGTATTTGTTAGTAAATGTTTAGGGGTCGGCGGTTGGTCGACAGTTGCTGACGGTTGGCACTAGCAGCCAGTCGACACCCATGTATATATATGTCTTTGTACCCCCAACTTGGGGGGATTTATGCGATGTTATGTGACACTGATGTTACTCTGAAATATATTGTAATGTTGGCATTAATGAATACATATCTTTGAGTTCTCTACATTTCGTGCATGTGTACTACTCTGTTTTGCTCGCATTTCGTTATGTTCTGAAACGTACCCTACTGGGCAAAACACTTGGCGTCGTTGCCGATTCGAATGTCAAAGATCAAGATGACGACAAGCGGTACACACTAATGGGCCGACCATTTGATCAGCAATTGATCGTAACTAACAGTGATACACACGAAGAGGTGACCCAGGTGGAAGCACGAGAGAATCAATTGATGGAGGACTTGGTAGACTTGTGGGAGGTGTTGGTCACCTAGTACGTGCAGAGGTAGGCTCGGGAGAGAGTCGTTCCTGAAGGCATGGTACGTAGCAAGCTCACGGTCAACACAACCGTATTTGATCTTCTCGAGAGCCGTCTAAGGCTGTTGGCACGGAATTTAATTGAACTTCAAGACCGAAGGGAAGAGACTGATAGTGAACGTCATCGGCAGCAAATCCTGCAACGATTCTGGGAGAGGACTTGATGGGAAGAGGAGGAACGTGACGAGAACCGTCAACAACAAAGGATCTTCAACCCGTACGGAGAAAATAATTGATGCCAGTAACGTTGAACAAGGATAGGAATCGTGTGCTGAAGGGGCAAGTGGACGAGCACGAGGGTGTCTAGAGAGCATTGAGATTGGAGGAGCAAGCGGAGTGAAGAAGGCGGCTACGGAGAATTGCCGAAGGAGCAACTGAAGGAGACCGTGATGGCGGTGAGAGATTGGTCGAAGATGGCCAAGTATCTGAATTGATTGAGAACACACGACGTCATTTGGGGGACCTGACCCTCACGTTGGAAGAAATTGGGGACGGTAGCGGAGTGGAACCATACACACTGTTTCGAAGGGACTCAAGAGGATCTGAGGCCAGAAGGACATGGAGTGAGGAGCACACCGGGGACAGAGGCGTAGGGGATACGGGAGCGGCTGAGAGTGTCAAGATGACACTAGAGCACCATAGCCAGAACGTTTTGTTCGGGT
Source organism: Cryptomeria japonica (assembly GCF_030272615.1). Lineage (NCBI taxonomy): Eukaryota > Viridiplantae > Streptophyta > Pinopsida > Cupressales > Cupressaceae > Cryptomeria > Cryptomeria japonica. The sequence continues at coordinate 406,024,402 of NC_081408.1, forward strand.
CTAGTGCACCGAACCAGGGAGCACCTCCAACCGGACCTAGCACACAGAGCAAGTCTTAGGGAGCAATTCCAACCGAAACAAATACCCAAACCGGGCCACAGGGAGTCACCGCAATGTCAAAGAACTAGAAATTGCCGAAGTTTACAGGGCATGGAACAGAGGACCCCGTACAGCACTGTCGAACTTGTGAAAAAATCTGGTCGTCCAATGGGCAAACCAACCAGGACGAGTGGGTAATATAGTTTCCTGCAACGCTACGAGGAGTAGCAATAGATTGGTTCTCTGAAGCTGACAGAACCAAGGTCAGTATATGGACTGACCTGAAGAATGTGTTTTAGGCGGAATTCAAACTACTTCATGACAACAATGAAATCGTAGCAGAAATCTATAGTATGAAGCAGAGCAAGCACGAAAGTGTGCGGACATACAATCGACAGCTTAAGGAGTTGCTTGGGAAGATGGAAAATCAACCAGCCGATGGACTAAAGAAACGTTGGTTTGTGGAGGGCTTGAAATCCTCCTTGAGAAGAAAAATGAAGGTTGTTCCCCCGACGTCGTATGAAGATGCCTATAATAGAGCAATGGACATAGAGAGTGAAGACAAAACGTCCCGGAAAAAGAAGAACAAATCGGATGATGACTCGTCCGAGGGGAGCAGCAGTGACAAGGAATCAAGCAAAAAGATACAAGCCCTACAGAACAATATGAATAGAATGATGAAGGAATTTAAAGCTATGAAGGGGAGTAGCAGTAAAAATGAAGGAAAACTATGGTGTGCTGATTGCAAGGAAGGTCGCACTAAAGGCACGTGCCCTAAGAAGGCCTTCTGCGACATTTGTCAGGTGTTGGGACACTCCACCAAGGAGTGCCCATACAACATGAAGACCAAAGGTGCACAAGTACTCCTTACCCAGAAGCAACCATCAACGGTCATGGCAGCAGCCACTCCACAACAGCCGACCAACACAACTGCATCATCCGGTGGCTACAAAAATAACTGGAGGGGAGGAAAAAGCAACATCAACAATAATAGTCGTCGGATACAGTATGATGCCAAAGGCCGACCAATGATTCAATGTCAAGCCTATAGCGAATGGGGACATTTTGCCAGGGATTGCCCCAAGGGAGAAAGTTCACAGCACCTGTGTAGATGGTGTGGTCCAGGTGACCACGATGATGGGAACTGCCCGAAGTTTGGAGTGAACCTGTTGACTATCGACAGGACGAACGAAGAGGAGACGCTGGCAATCACAAGAGCACAAGCAAAAAAGGCTATCTACCCAGACCCCTGAATAGAAAAAGAGAGGGTATGGGCAGCTAAGGCCGACGTTGAAAGGGAGATGAAGGAGCAAAGGGAAACAAATGAGACTACCTGTACTTCTACCGAATCTGAAAAAAAAATCCTTAGACAAGTGTTGCAGACAGAAGTGTCCATAAAGAGAAGAGACCTTCTCAACACTATGCCACGATTGAAGGAAACCATTACCAGCACCATAGATGTGCCTATCGGTACTGTGGCACTCCACACAGAGATTCCAGTCAGCCCTTCGACGGACCCAATACTATTGGTTGTGAATAGCGAAAGACACCCTGCCATAGTAGAAATGGGAATACTCAATACGATCCTCACTGACACCATTGTTGATGGAGGATCCGAGGTGATTGTGCTTCCTACGGAGACATGGAGGAAGTTGGGAAAGTCGACATTGTGGTCGCCGACATTCAATCTGGTGGGGGCCGACCAGCACAGCATTAAGCCAATCGGAACTCTCATGGCACAATGGGTAACCATTGGCACTCAACCCTTCATTTTGGATTTCGTAGTAATCCCTCTTAAAAAGAAAGGTTATGATGCAATCCTCGAGAGAGGATGGCTCATCGCTGCAAGGGTAAACCACAACTGAAAGCATAATACACTATCCATGGAGAGTGGAGGTCGGAAATTTGAGATCGACCTGAGGACGCAAGTGGTGAGGAGTTGGCATCCTCCTCGGGATCAGAATCGGAAGAACCTTCTGGAATCAATGAGGGCAGACAGAAGATGGAGCCCAATGATGAAGGTGTTTTAGAGTTGGAGGGTTGTTCCAAAGATGAGGTGGGCTCGCTGAACAGGCTTTTCCACTGGCAGATGGAGGATTATGAAGTCTTCCACCCTACATGTCACATGTTGCAGAAAGAAGAACTAGAGCAGGACATGTTCCCACCTGAATATAGAGAATATAAGGAAGGGGTCGCTCAAGTCAATGACACTCTGACGTATCAATTTGCTAAAGACAAACCCATATGGTATGAGGACCCCAACCTGAAGAAGACGAATCTGGGGGACGAGGCAACCCCAAAAAATATTCTACTTGGTGATGACTAGGACCCTGTGCTGAAGGCAGCAACCTTCAAGATTTTCATGGAGTACAAGGATGTGTTCGCATGGACTTATAAAGACCTGAAGGGAGTTCCTCCAGAACTATGTCCACCCGATTACATTGGTACCAAGAGCCCAACTGGCACAGAAGAGACCCTAACGCATGAATAAGAATTATGCTGCCCGAGTGAATGATGAGATTGAGCAGATGCTGGAAGCAAGCATCATATTCTGAGTGGAGACAAGTGAGTGGGTCTCACCTATCGTGATATCACTGAAGGAGGCCAACCAAATCAGCATTTGTGTGGATTTCCGGTGTCTCAATACTGTCACCATCAAGGACGCGTTCCCAATACCCTTTACAAACAGCATCCTCGAGGGTGTGGCCGAACATGAAATGTACTCATTTCTGGATAGCTTCTAGGGATACAACCAAATCTCTATCAATGAGGAGGATAAACTGATGACCACATTTGTGGTAGAAGATGGCGTATATATGTTTACAACCGAATGTCGTTCGGGTTGTGCAATGCTCCTACCACGTTCCAGAGGATAGTCCTCCATATTTTTGAGGAAATCTTTGTAGAGAATTTCAAGGCCTTTTTGGATGACTGGTCCATCTATAGTGGACAAGACACTTGCTTGGTGGCATTAAGGGAATGTATGGAATGATGTCGGAGGGCTCGACTAGCCTTGAACCCAAAGAAACGCAGGTTTATGGTGCCTCAGGTAAAATTACTCGGTCATATTGTGTGCAAGGCCGGGTTGAAAACAGATCCAGACAAGGTGAGAGTTATTGTGGAGATGGAGCCCCCCACCGATATGACAAGAGTGAAGTCCTTTCTGGGGCACATAGGGTATTACCGGAAGTTCATCAAGAACTTCGCTCAGATCTCATTTCCCTTGGACAAGTTGACATGAAAAGGGGAGCCGTATGTATGGGAAACTGCACAGGGGGAGGCGTTCGAGGAACTCAAGACGAGGCTGGTAGATGCACCTATTCTTGCCTATCTGAATTGGGATAGAGAATTCCACGTACATGTGGAAGCCTCTAATTACGCGATTGGTGCCACATTAGCACAGGAGGGAGGACATGGGCTCGACCACCCCATCTATTTTGCCAGTCGGTTATTGGCGAAGGCAGAAAAGAATTATAGCACCATGGAAAGGGAAGCCCTCGGTATGGTCTATGCCGTGCAGAAAATTCCGGCACTATATGCTGGCGACCCGATTTACACTTTATGTTGATCATCAGGTACTGATGTACCTAGTGAACAAACCCATTATTCAGGGGAGGATCAGTAGGTTGCTACTCCTACTTCAGGAGGTCACCTTCACAATTATTGTACGTTCGGGCAAGAGCCATGTCACTGTCGATCAACTATCATGGATCAAATCCGGAGAGCCACCAGACGGAGTGAATGATGATTTGCCCGATGCCCATTTGTTCCAAATAGCTGCACTACCATCATGGTATGCCAGCATCGAGGAATACTTATCAACCTCACAGTTTCCTGCAAACATGCTACCAAGAGAAAGATGGAAGTTGGTCCTGAGGAGTAGGACATTTCAATTGATTAATGGATTGCTTTACAAGATGGGACCTGATCAAATACTGAGGAGATGTGTCATGGAAGAGGAGATTCCAGGAGTGCTAAGGGAAGCACACGAAGGACCCGCATGCGAGCACATGGGTCCAGAAACCACTACTCGGAAAGTGTTGCTTGCAGGATTATGGTGGCCCACGTTGTACAATGATGCTCACGAATGGGTCGTGGGATGTGATACTTGCCAAAGGGCAGGAAAACCACTCAAAAGGGACTTTATGCCCCTGAATCCCTCCCATGCCCAGGAATTGTTTGAGCAATGGGGTTTGGATTTCATCGGACCATTGAAGGCCAACCGTGCACAAAGGTGTCGATATATTGTGGTGGCAACAGAATATTTGACAAACTGGGCTGAGGCTCGGGCACTGCCAGATAAGTCAGCCTTGAGCACGGCGAGGTTCATTTATGAGCAAATTATTACCAGGTATGGCATCCCCATTCAATTGACAAGTGGTCGAGGTGGGCATTTTGTGAACCATGTTGTTCAATTGCTCACGACGGAGTTCAAGATCTTTCACTCCTTGTCGAGCCTATACTATCCCAGGGCGAACGGGCAAGCAGAAGCCACTAACAAGATATTGGTTATAGTAACAATGGCTTGTGTTAGTAATGTCATATTCTGAATCAGTCATCTTAGGTACTTATATCTATGTTAGTTTGACATGATAAAATACATTTAATCTATTTATGACATACAACATTCATTGTAAATATATGATATACATCTTTAGAGGATAACTAAGTATGTCTGCATATTAGAAATATATTCTTGTGGAGGAAGGGTATGGAATGTAATGAAGGGGTAACGAGGGGCTCGTAAGTAGGCCGTTCTAGAATGACCAAAGTGGCATCTAGGACTTTGAGGGCCCTTACATGGAAGAGTCAAGGGGTTACATTCTTTGCCTAACCCCACAAGACATGGTTAATTTGGGAGAAATAGAATCAAAGGGGAATTCCAATCACAAGAAGAAGGATAAGGATGGAAGTGCTGAAGGAGAACGGTGATAGGATACCTCACTAGGTAGACCACCTCATGGTAGTTGACCGATGGTCTCATGAGGCTAAGGGGGCTCTAGCTTTCACTCCACTCTTGGGCCTAAGGTAGAGGATCTCTTGGACACCTTATTTTTCCTCCCGACTCCCACTCTCTTATGGCTGAGCTCAGATAAGGAATTAAACATAACTATAGTTAAGTTAATGTTCCCAACCATAGGTATAGAGAATTTATATTTAATTATCTTTTTTAGACGATTTATTAATGGTTTATATGCATTCCAATGGTTTCCTAACCTATTGCAGGATTTCAATCAACAAGATTTGGATTTGAATATGAAACAATAAGTCCAAATGATCCACTATCTCGAGTCAGGCTAGAACCTGATGCTGTGACTTCAGAGAATATAGGAGATGGTAATGAAAGCAGGGTTTCAGATTGGTGGTATGATGAAGAGGGATTGTTCAACCTCGATGAGGAGGGTCATGCAGAGAGGCAGCAATGTGCTGTTGCTGCTTCAAATGTTATACGCAATTTTTCTTTAATGCCAGAAAATGAGACAGTAATGGCTCAACATCGCCACTGTCTTGAAACTGTAATTCGAATGCATGAAGACACTCTTCTATGTTTAGAACTGTGTGGTAATAATGTCTTCTGCTATTTTTAGTCTGATCGGCAGTCTCTATATATTCTCGATACTGCCACGGTTGTTTGTAAACAATTTTAATATAGATAAGTGATACAGAATTTTGTTGGATCTCTATTGTGTGCACAGTCCAGACCAGTATTTCTTTATTTGAATCTGTTATTCAATTGTCTATTTATGATTTAATCTCTTCAGTGTAGTGTAAAAGCTCTTTCTCCTCAAAATCTTCGACTGGTCAAATGGATACACTGAACTTGCAGATCAGAATGCTTATAATGCATTGAATCCAAATCAGCGCAATCAGTTGAGAGATGACTGGAAGAAGGACAATCGAGCTCTCTTCAACATCCAATCCGCATTGTATATTTCAATTTTTCCCCGTATTGCAGGCATGACAAGGTCAAAAGAGGCATGGGGGGCTTTACAAACTGCATACCAAGGATCTGGCAAAGTAAGATTGGTAAGGCTTCAAACCTTTTGAAGGGATTTTGAGAATCTCAGGATGAAAGAAGCTGAGTCTATTCAAGAATACATTACCAGGACTCAAGATATTGTTAATCAGCTCAGATCTCAAGGAGAAACAGGTATCAGAGCCAGCTTGCAGATTTTTCCTTTGTGCAGATAGCAGTACTTTTTTCAAGAAATTTCAATGGTAAACAGCAGCAGCATACCCTTGCAACTTCCACTGTTCACTGGAGAGAACTATGAATATTGGAGCATAAGGATGAAGACACTCTTCTATGTTTAGAATTGTGTGGTAATAATGTCTTCTGCTATTTTTAGTATGATCGGCAGGTCAAGACTTAATTCTTTTTTCTATATATTCTTGATACTGCGACAGTTGTTTGTAAGCAATTTTAATATAGAGAAGTAATACAGAATTTTGTTGGAACTCTGCTGTGTGCACAGTACAGACCAGTATTTCTTTATTTGAATCTGTTATTCAATTGTCTATTTCTGATTTAATCTCTTCAGTGTAGTGTAAAAGCTCTTTGTTCTCAAAATCTTCAACTTTTGCAAGAACTAGGGTTCTTGCAAAAAGGGGACATTACACATAAACTTGCAAACAGACTTTCAAAAAAGAAATCAGAGATGGTCTTTACAGATACTCTGGGACAAAGCAATTTCAGTCAATTAAAGACATCTCTGAAACAATTAATGATAACATTAAGAATCATTAAATGACTTGTAAAGAGATTTCTACATTAGTTGTGCAGCTATTATCGTTGAAGCACATCACAACAAACAATGAATTCTTCACAAGATTAACAGTTTTACTTTATTCTAGTCTGGATGTCTTTTAATTAATGTAACAATACCTTTTGCCAATAATTATCTGCTTAAATATTCCCAGTATTTTTCATGCATGTATTGGGTGTCATCCAAAGATCTAAACATCAAGATTATAACTGAAGAAAAACTGAAACTGATGAAGAAAATCAAAATAAGATTACACTAAGCATGGTTTATGATAAGGACAAAACAATCTGCTTAGACAATTCTCTTGCTGTTCAGTAACTGCAGATAGAGCTTCTTGATTGTGCGTGTGTGTGTGAGAGATGTTGCCGGGAATAATCATTATGTTATGTTGTTATGTTTATGTTGTCGTCGGTAATAATGAGTTACGGTGGTCAGTTAGTTAGCCCACGGGTAGGTAGTTGGAGTCGCGACGGTTGTGTCGTACCCCTTCGGGTATTATATATTGTGTACCTTTTCTTCGAAGTAGGATCATGTTAGTGGTGTCAGATGTAATGTTATAAGCACTTATTGTACATGGACTGTGGAATTAATATAGAGGCTGGTTATTTAATATATTTCCATTATGTTCTGTGCATTTACGTTCTGCATTTAACCGTTTACCCGAGAGGGCAAACATTTGGCGCCGCTGCCTAGACGAACTCGGGAAGTGAAGACACGGATGGTGCACAGACACAATGGGCCTACCCGTTGGTGAGGTAAACCCGGAGGCCGACGACGCGCGGACAAAACTTTACATAGGAGAAGACACGGCAACGCGAGAATTTTCAATTTTGCTCCAGGTAGCCATTCAGACATACGTTCGACGAGAAGCGGCGGAGGCAGAAATCCCACCAAGTGCCGTGTGGACAGCGCTGGAGGTTAGCCCCGCAGTAAACCGGTTGATGAACCACCTCCCCCGGTTGCTTGCAGAGGCATCGCTGGCACAACAGGCCCGCCTGGAGGAGATTGCCCAAGAAGAGCGACGACAACAAATCCTGCAACGCTACGAAGAGAACAGCCGACGGGAAACGGAATGAGATGGCGCCAGGCCAGGAGGAAATTGAACCTTTGACTTATGCCCAATAGACTAAATAAGGACAAAAATAAAAAGATACAGAGTGACGAATGGGAAGTGGCACAAACCGCGTTGAATCTCAGACAGCAGATAGAACGAAGGCGTAGGCTAAGGCAGCTTGCCGAGGGACGACTGGCCGAGGGGTTGCCCGAAGGGAACCCAGGAGGTGTCACGGGGGTTGCGGAGGCAGAGATAGACGGAGAGAACTACACTGTCTACACTGTTGTAGGGCTGCCAGAAGGAGTCACGGAGGGTGCCGAAGGAGAACTCTACAGTTCGCCAGAATACCACCGTAGGGTAAGAAGCCGCGAAGAGTTGGTGGAACAAACAAGGCAAAGTCTAAACCTGATCGACGCTACCAGAGACTTGCTAAAGAATTTGTCCATTTCAGAGGACAACCGGAGGGAGACAACGGAAGGTGACGGTACGACTGAAGGTGCCGAGGGAGCACAAGGGTACCGTACGGGAGGCAATTTGTTTGGTTCGGTGTCAACAACTTTTTTCGGAGGACCCATGAGTGGAGGTTCAATTGCAGGAGGCGAAGGATCGCCAGGTACAAGCACACAAGGAATTAGAGGAGCGAGACCCAGTGGTGGGATGGCGAGTAAACAAAAATTGCCAAAGTTCACAGAGGATAGCAAAGATGATCCCGCACGGCATTGTCGTACATGCGAAACCATCTGGACAGCCAATGGGGTGACTAACCAGGATGAATGGATGAAGCAGTTTCCCGCCACACTGAGAGGAGTGGCTATTGACTGGTATTCAGACTTGGATAAAACCGGGGTAACTACGTGGGATGAACTGAAGAAAGCATTCGAGAAGGAATTTCGGCTTCTCCGAGATGATAATGAGATAGTCTCCGAAATCTATGGAACAAAGAAAGGAAAGAAGGAGACCATACGGGCGTATGGCCGCCGGCTGAAGGAATTAGTCGGAAAGATGGAAAGCCAACCGGCTGATGGCTTAAAAAAGCGGTGGTTTGTCGAGGGTTTGAACCCTAAGCTACGACGAAAGATGAAAATCGTGCCTCCGACATCCTACGATGATGCATACAACCGGGCCATGGACTTGGAAAGTGAAAATAAGACGGCCAAAAAGAAGAAGAATAGATCTTCGTCATCCTCTAAAGATGATACATCGGAAGAGGAGAGTAGCAGTGATGAGAAGCCGAAGAAGAAAGTCACGGCCCTTCAGAAGGATATGGAACGGATGTTAAAAGAGTTTAAGACAATGAAGGGGACCACAAGCAAGGAGGACGAACTGTGGTGCATGGATTGTAAGGAGAGCGGCCACACAAAGGGTGCCTGTCCCAAGAAGGCATTCTGTGACATCTGCCAGATCATGGGACATTCTACGAAGGAATGCCCATACAATCTGAAGGCACGTAACCAACAAGTGCTCTTTGCCCAGGAGCAGCCCTCCACATCGGATTCAAACAATAATGCATCTTCCGGAGGCTACCGAGGAAACCGACGAGGCGGACGGGGGAATAATAATAATTCCACCAGAAACAGGGTCCAATACGATGCGAAGGGACGCCTGATTATCCAATGTAGGGCCTGTAATCAGTGGGGGCACTTCGCCCATGATTGCACGAAGGAAGCCACCCCTCAGCACCTCTGTCGTTGGTGTGGGCCAGGCGACCATAAGGACGCAAATTGCCCACAGGCAGGGGTTAATCTCCTCAACATTGAGAAGGCTGAGAAGACTGGTGAGAAAGAAGTACTGGCGATCACCCGCGCCCAAATGAAAAAAGCCACTTATCCCGACCCCCGTACGGAGAAGGAGAGATTACGGGAGGCAAAGACCAATATTGAACGTGAGATGACGACCGAACGACGGGACAACGAGGTGGCAAGTACATCATCCCGTACGGAAGCGGAAAATAACATCATTGGGCAAATCTTGCAGATGGAGGTGCCGATAAAGGTAAAAGACCTTCTAGACTCTATGCCACAATTGAGGACTGCCATCCTCACCAATGTGCAAAGCACCGCAGCGTCGAGTGCACCACAGGTACAGGTTCCCGCCACCGCATCGTCGAGTGCACCACAGGTACGGGTTCCCGCCACCGCTTCGAAGAGTACACCACAGGTGGACGTTTCCGTCAGCCCTTCAACTGACCCGATGTTACTAGCCTTGAGCAGTGGTAGACACCCAGCTGTGGTAGAAATGGGTATCCATGGGACCATTCTGAAGGACACCATTGTGGACGGTGGATCTGGGATGAATGTACTACCAGAAGAAACATGGAAGCGGCTAGGGAAGCCCACCCTATGGCCACCCACATTCAACCTGGTGGGAGCGGACCAACACGGCATTAAGCCACTCGGCCTGTTGATGGCCCAGCAAGTGACAATTGGTACGCAACCATTCTTGTTAGATTTCGTGGTTATTCCCTCGAAGAAGAAAGGCTATGACACCATCCTGGGGAGAGCGTGGTTGATCAACGCGAGGGTAAACCACAACTGGAAGAAAAATACACTTTCCATGGAGAAGGGAGGGCGGAAATATACCATTGACCTACACACCCAAGATGTCGGCGAAGAGCTCGCCTCTTCAGACTCGGACTCAGAGGACTCTAATAAAAGGGAAGAGGGTCCCGATGAAAGCAAGGGCAAGAATGCGATGGAGCCGAACAGTGAAGGGGTGCTCGAATTGGAGGGATGTTCTGAAGATGAGGTATGCTCACTTAACGGGCTCTTCCACTGGCAAATGGAGGATTACGAAATGTTCCAAAGCTACAGGCTCGAAGTAGAGGAACCAGAGCAACCAACAGAGGTGTACCTGCCGAAATACAAAGAATATTGGAAGGGAGATGCCCCAAACCCTGGCGACGCAGACAATCCGAAGAGTGTCGGCAATGATTGGAACCCTGTGTGGAAGACCGCAGTCTTCAAAATCTTTATTCTTCTTCTTCTTCTTATGTATGGGAAGGAGACCGTGGTCCCTATAGAATTTGTGGTTCCAAGTTTTTGGATGGACATTGAAAATAGATTGGCCACCAACGGGTACAAATTGAAACCCTACCACGCGAAGCGCGCAGGGGACCCGAGAGGCCGGACGAACACCCGAGAGCCCAAAGGGGGACCCGAGAGGATGGAAGGGGACCTAAGAGGCCGGGCAAGCGACTCGAGAGGCACGGGACAAAAGAAGGAGACTTTTGGGCGAGGAAAACCGAGAAGGATGAAGGGCGATCTCAGAGACAGGGGACCCCAGCAGAAGACTCTCTAGCAGAACAAATAAAAAAAAAAAATCGTATGGCCGTACGGGTCAGCTGACCATACGGAAAAAAAAGGAGAAGAAAGCCATGGTGGAACCACCGTACGGTAGCACCACCGTGCGGTGGGGCCACCGACGGTGGAACCACCGTGCGGTGGCAACACCGACGGTGGGGCCACCGTCACCACCGTACGGTAGCAACACCGTGCGGTGGCAACACCGGCGGTCGAACCACCGTGCGGTGGAACCATCGTACGGTGGCAACACCGGCGGTGGAACCATCGTACGGTGGCACGTCCACCACCATGCGGTGGAAACCACTGCTGTCGCGGAGCACGAAGACATAAACGCAGCCCCCGCACAAACAAACACAGTCGTACGGTGGAGGGTGTTGACCGCACGATCGGAGGTGCCAGTGCTGTTGTTGACCGTACAGGAAGGTTGTATGGCCGGGATGCCATCGAGGAAATTACAGCGCTATAAAAAAAAAAAAAAACGACGACGACGGATTGAAAAATGATTTGCTGGAGTTTGAAGCCAGGACACTGAAAATATTGGAGTGTAGAAGAAGGGTTTTGACATCATAAAATATCACAGAAATGATGCGCGCCATGGACTTTCGTAGTCAGGACCCCGCGAGGGGCGCTGCCCCTCAACCCCGCTGGGGGCGTTGCCCCCAGACCTCCAGTTTATTTTGAGCTACAGAAGACCACGAGAAGTGTTGTGGTTGTCCGTATTGTGAGAAAGAAGCCCGCAGCTAAGCATTGGCAGGGAAGCCATAAGCCCTAGAGGGAGGCGGATTTGGAGGTTGGGAACAAACAGAGTTCGAGGGAAGGCATTGCAGGTCCGCGCAGTTGTATGACACCAGGGAGTTATTCAGTTTAGTTTTTAGCCTTTGGGGAGTGTGATGGAGGATTTGAGGTGTCTCCTAGCATTTGTGCCAGCGGATTGTGGCCACCTCCAGGCAGGATAGGTACGCTTTGAGGAACTCGGAGTATGTCTCGGCTGGACGTGAGGTTGCCTTGGTGGATGCATAGAGGGCTCGGGAGGAGCTGACCACTAGGTTGGAGGCAATAGTCGTGTGAGACTTAGTTCAGCATACCCAGGAGTTGGATGCCGGGAGAGCAGCACGGGTGGCCATCGAGGACAAATTGGCTAGGGAGATAGTATCAATTGAGTAGCAGTTGGTGGAAGCTGAGACTGAAAAACATGTTTTGCAAACAAGTTTGGGTTAGGCACAGGAGGACTGTGATGGCAAAGGAAGCAATATTGGTGAAATCTGCACTTGAGCATCGGATGGTAGCAGAAAAGGGTTTTCAGGCGAGGACGCAGCAAGTGTATAAGATCCGGGCCCGACTAGCGTCAGTAGTTCCTGCGGTTCATCTCTATTTTGTATTAAGTCGTCGGAGTTGACTTCTTTTCTTGGGGGGGATGATGTTGCCGGGAATAATCATTATGTTATGTTGTTATGTTTATGTTGTTGTCGGTAATAATGAGTTACGGTGGTCAGTTAGTTAGCCGACGGGTAGGTAGTTGGAGTCGCGACGGTTGTGTCGTACCCCTTCGGGTATTATATATTGTGTACCTTTTCTTCGAAGTAGGATCATGTTAGTGGTGTCAGATGTAATGTTATAAGCACTTATTGTACATGGACTGTGGAATTAATATAGAGGCTGGTTATTTAATATATTTCCATTATGTTCTGTGCATTTACGTTCTGCATTTAACCGTTTACCCGAGAGGGCAAACAAGAGAGAGAGAGAGAGAGCTTTTGCAAATGTGTCAGATTGCAAATGAAGGCTGAATCTATATCTCTTTTTATACAATAGAGCTACCAAAACATTCATAATGTTGATTTCATAGATCTTTTGTTTCTTCAATAAATTTTGTTAATATTGAAACTACCTTGCTACTTAAACAGTATTATAAGGTGCAAGCACAATTAATATTGATTAACAGACAACCATTAAAATAAAAACAGTTTTGAAACAGAAAGAACTTACCATGCCTTCACCTGATCTAAACTCTAATGGTTCTCCATTCCCATTAACATGTGTATCATAAAACACTTTGCCACCTTCATCAGGTAGCATACCTTTGTAATGAATATATAGTAAACTGTCTTGGAGTGGACAATCCATTGGAAATTCACCTGCAAAGATTTAATAAAAATATCTATTAAACAATTTCATGTCATATACTATGAGATGACTTGAGAAAGGTCTGTGAGTATGTGTCCTTGGGTGGGAAAAAATCTAGATTTTAAGGACTTCAACCTTGTAAGAATACATCCCTCTGATAGTTCCATGGTTGCAAACTAGTGTTCCCAATTTACCATGTATCATAAAGTGCTGAAATCACAAACCTTTTTTTTGCCGATACAACCTATCCTACATACAGTGACAGTTGACATGAGAAATATAAAATAAGAACCATGAGGATGAATAAAGGTTTCATTTAAAAATCATGTAATTATGGGTTTCAATGCTTGGTGACAATACGGCTAGTTTCATATTTGGACTCATACATGTAAACATCACATACTGGATATTTTGACAACTAAATTGTACGCTGAGAAACCTATAGAAACTATTACGCAATGACATCAGCTTATGCCTCAATTCAATAAGATCAATATATCCAAAGGCTCAGTGTATCCTTCTGATTTTTGCAGGGCTACAAAGTTTTACTTGCCTCAATGTTGTCAAATGAATGCACCATGGGTCTCTACCTACTTGTGACAAGGGTGTTTGCAAGAGTATTTTGTTGTGCAGCAAGTACAGGTGCATCAAAAAACATTTGGAAGTATTGCTAACATGTATCCATTCCCTCAGGAAGGATTTTATAAACCAGTATGAAAAGATTGTGGCCCTGCTGGATTTGAAATTAACTTCCCAGACTAACCAAATGCATAACAAACTTTTGTCTACAAACATCCCAAGGTTAAAAGTATGTTACTACTGAAGCACATCCAACAGATAATTTTAAAAAGGAAACCACTCTTTCGCAACACACCCTAAACAAATTGAAATTGTAAAACAATTAAAATCTAGAAAGTATTTGAAAGAAAAAAAAAGGACCCTAACCTTTTCCATCTTTAATGCGCCGTTTTATTAGACGGCCATCCCCAACCATATCACGCACCTGCCAAAACAGATTATTGAATGGCTAACACATAACTTTAAGGTACATTATGAAATTAATTGCAAGTCTATGTGCTTGAGTTTCCAAAGTAAAACATATTATTGAATGCTTTCACATAACCTATTCGCAGCATAAATTTTGCACCACAGAAATTTTTTAGCAAAATAACATGTATAGGTTCTGATTAGTTAATTTCAACTTAATGATCCTTCTATGTCCTTAGTGTGAAGTTAGGCTTCAAAACATTTTTACCCTAATTCAAAAGAGTTAAAGGCCAACTCAACAAGTATCAGACAAACACTAACATAAGTTAATGACAAATAAGGAAAAACAATAAGTTCATGCAAAAAGGTGAATTTAACTTGGGTTTGTAATTTAGGATTGGTCATCATTGAATGTTGAGGCACGTCATGGCCCCGATCAATAATGTGTGCAGATCTGAAAGTGTTGCCTCCTGCTCCAATATGATCTTATACATACTCTAAATTATGCTTCTTAAATCTGCTATAATCTGTCTCCTCATCTCCTTCACACAATCTGCTTTTGACAAGACTTCTTTTATATCCTATTCACATTAATCTGCTGATGTTCTTCCGATCCCTTTCAGAACTGCTTATAATTCTGATTTGAATCTGTACCAATATGCTAAAAAAATGTCTTTTAACCTTGCGTAAAACTTCCTGTACAAATCTGTTACATTCCTCTTCTTAAGATTCATGAATGTATATATCTTTCGCAAGATGATCTCTTCAACATGGCTGGGGTATATATCATATATCTTCTTACCTTCCTTTCCTTTATCACAATGATATCTTATACTCAATCTGACAGCAGCAATCCTTTTGAAGGAATGCACCTCTTCATCACAAATGCAAATCTTCATTATGTCCTTACAAATCACACCTCTCCATTTCTCCTTAATCTTCATTTAACAAACAAACTTACTTCTTGTTAATCGACCCTTTTGGATTGGTATCTTAATCAAATGCTGCCTTTTAATCCTCATAGAGGATCGACCAAAAGAAATAATAATATATGTTTGTTTAATAAACAGATCATTATGGAATTGTACCTCCTCATACTACTCCAAACTAATTTATCACCTTTGTTTATTTTGAGTAATGAAGATGTTTTCTTCTTTAATTATCATTCAAATCTTACTCTTCATAATCGCACCCAAGCAGATTAATATAGTCGCTGAATGTGGCCAGTGCTACTTTCATTATCCCTTCACTACTCTTTTAGTGCTTCATATGTACTTAGTCGCTGGCCAAGTTCAATTTGCTGTACAATAAAATTGTCAACTCTCAAGATTGGTGTTAGTATAGTTGCTGTCCATGTTTAGAGAGTCAACTATTAATTGTTGTTGGTATTTGTTGCCTTACGCTGCACCATAATGTTGGTTTTGTTTTCCGCTTTATACTTAACTTGGGCAATGTAAAATATAATTGCTGATTTGTTTCATCCATACTTGGGTTAAGAACCTCCTACGTGGAGTCTTGCTACTTAAGTCAGATCTTTGTTAATCGCCACTTTTATTAATTGCTGTTCTGAATCCTTGCTCATTACATTATCTGTCATGGCCATGTCCTCCCCCAAATGACCGATTTGGTTTGCATTATATATTCTTCACCAACGAAAGGTTGTATCTTTTGAGAGTTTAAGGGATACGTCCTTCCAATGGATCCTAGCCTTCAGCCCTCCAAATCGCATCCTTTGTTTACAATTACTAACACATAATCTATTATTGGAACCGTGTAATTAGTGTTTTGCTTAACTGATTGGTTGACATTGGGTCTTATGGCATTAATTCTTCATTATTGATTTCATCATATATATTGTTAATTGATCATCATGTCTTCTGTCATTAATATTGCAACACTTATGTTAATCGCTGCACATCTTAACATAATGATTGTCTTTTACTCCATATTAATTGCATCTTTTGGTTTGTTCATACTAGTTGTTGCTATCATAAATTCCTTGATAATCTCTGCTAATACAAAGGATAATATCACTGAGTCCTGTCTAAAATGAAGTGCTCTGTTAATATATGCTGAGATATTTTTACCAACCACTCGGTTCTATTACCCAATTTCTCTCCCTTTCAAACAAATGCTCTGCTGGTCGTCTGCCTTAATAGAGTGTAAGCGCTGCTTTTAATGAATACTTCTTTGTTGATCTAATGTATGTTTCTACTACAGATTGCAGCCTATGTTATTGCTTATTATGATCACTGGCTGTGTGGGAGTCAGCCATATTGATCATTGTTGCTGCTCTTATCAAACATTCTGATCACTGTTCTTAACCGCTGAGTTTTTATTAATGCTTGATCTTAATCATTTGTCCTTTGTATCATTTATAAAGATAATACAAGGAGCTTTCTCAATATCAACAATACTTGACGGAGTCATGTTTGGGGACATCACACAAGGTGCACAATCTTTTTCATGTGTCTCGCCTCAAGAAGCATTGGGGCATAATGTAGTTCCCCGTTCCGAGTTGCCACCATTGGATGAGAAGGGAAGATTATTCTTATCCCAAAGGCTATTATTGATTACAGGGAACATACTATAAGGAGGATTATCAAAGAGAACTTACTGAAGTGGAAGAACTAGCCAATTAAGGATGCTACCTATGAGAGTGAGCAAATATTGCAACATGCTAATTTGCAATTGCTCGGGGACAAGCAATTCTGAGGAGGGAGGATTGTATTGGCCCCTCTCTAAGCCTAGCCAGCGTGGTGATTGTTAGCATATTCCTCAAGTTCCCGTAGGCTAATGTGGTTGGTTAAGGAACTCCTCAGTTCTTGGAGCCATCGCCATTTTGTTCTTTCAGCATTTTGATTTATGGCATTGAGCTCTATTGTTAGTGAATTTCATGGTGATGCTTTAAAAAACATTGTCCGCCACTCAGTTTCCACTTCACAATTATTGGAGCCCATGGCTATTTTTAGTAATAATTTTGGCTCCAATCATGATTTCTTGTCATCAATAACATCTTGGCACATTCAATTTCAGTATCTGACACTTTGTTGGTGTTTTCGAAGGCAAGTGGGTCATTTTTAAATAAATACTTAAGTTATGATATATGATTATAAAGTAACACTTAAGTATTTATTTAAATATTAAAAGGTGATTTATGTCCCTTGAGGATGGGCTCCTAAGGAAACATAAGTGATTATTTTAAAATTTATTGTATCTCCTCAAGGTTGGCATTGGGATTTGTGAGGAATTTTAAAATTTTAAATGGTGTCTTTTCTAGTAAATGATATGTAAGGAATTTTGGAGCTCATTTTGCCTTATGTTTAAGACTTTGTGTGAAGGATATGCTGCTGGGGTTTTTCCGAGAACTTGAAGATGAAAAACTTCATGAAGAATAGCATCCACGATGGTGAGGGATCTTCCTTGGGTGCTTGTTGATAGATTCATTTACAGTTTATAAAGGTGCTTCATTGTTGGGGTTTACAGGATTGTTCGAAAGGGTTTATTTGAAGATTTTGGATTCCATCGTATTCAAAGAATATGAAGATCATTTGGGTATATTAATAGCTAGTTTGACTTTCATTTTTGGGAGTGAATGCAAAGATTATTTGGTGTTGATTGGCATTGGTTTTGACCTTGGTATGGGCATGGAGTTTTGGCATTGCTGGGTGCCAGTTTTTTGATGGATTTGCAGCGTTTGATTTCTTCTTTGTGAACGCACTTTCATTTGGACCTCAGCATGAACATTCCTCATGTTAGAGGGATATGTGAGCAGTTTGTTGAGGCAATCGGAGTCATTAGTGAGAGTTGACTGTACCTTTGAGCTGTTTATTATGGCATGAGATGACTACTATGGCAGAGTTGATAGGCTGGAGTGCATATTTTAGGCTTTTAAGCAAAGATGAAAAACTCTTACTCGGCAATAACTCTTTTGGCCCAAAATTTTTGAAAGCTTGGGACTTGGCAAGAAATCGGGAAAAAATTGGCAAAAAATTGGCCAATTTATCGAACATTTGAAAATATATAATTCTTAAAATATTTTTGAAAAACACACATACATTGAATTTGTAGAGCATATTGCTGATTTCCAGGATATATAAATCAAAGTTTGAGTTAAATACATATCATATAGCAAAAAATAAGTGCAACCTCTAAATGAATTTGAGTCAATCAAAGTTCCCAGACTCGGACTCGGCTCGGACTCGGCAAGGCCGACTCGACTCGTGACCCGGCTATGACTCGGCAACGACTCGGCAATGACTCGGCAAAATAAAAAAACGCTTGAAATTAAGAGATTTTTAACAATTTAAAACTTGTTTCATGCACCCATTATTGAATAAAGCCCAATTATAATGTGTGCTAGCTTGTTATGCCATGAAAGGCATGCTAGTAGAGTATCTACTTGTTTGGGGCTTCTGTTTAGTATTTTCTTTGGCCAAATTGAAATTTTGGGAGCACCAACATGAGACATCATGAACATCTTCACTTGGAAACTGTAAGGAATGCTTGTGTATGGTAGCATTAAATAGTGTGCTTTTTGAACTTAGGTTTTACCTCGGGACTATAGTTGACCTTGGTCTTTCTTGGACCTCTTAGTTTTTAGGCTATATATATGTTGGATGGAAGGGGGAATTGTGAGGCCATAAGGGTTTGAAAATATGCTCCTCAAAGACATGTCCCTTGCAAAAAATAACCTTGTGCCCCATGGGGGGATTTTTTGGGATGTGGGGACAGGTAGGAAATGTCCCCAACTCACCCACTTTTTTCAAAATTTTACGAAACATCCTTGTTGTGAGGTACTCACACATCGCTCCATTGCAAATGAAGACCCCCACTTTTTGCTTTCTAGGGTTAGCTCTTTTAGTTTTGTTGTTGGTCGTTTTAGTGTCTTAGCCTTTGCATTGAAGGGATTGAGTTTCTCAAAGGTCATCAAATCAGGTGGATCTCCTCAAGGTGGAGTGAAGGAGGTTAGGTCAGTTGAGTGATTAAGGGGTATTTAGATCATTCCTAGGGTTTTTGTGTACTATCTGGTCACGCTTCAAGTTGCTAAATCAAACCTTGGTTGAATGCATAGTGTCCTCCTAGGTCTCGTCCCTTACATCAAGGTCAGAGTGAACTCGCCTTAAAAGTCTGGAATTTCATCCTGATCCTGAAATGGCCTGAAATTTGACTAAGTCTGGAAATTTGAAGGATCCTCCAAAAACTAGATTTTGCATTATAACTCATGGAGGTCCGAAACCACTCTCAAACATCCTGACAATATATATGGAATATAACTTAAAGTATAAGAACTTATACTTAAATGTTATATTCCATATATGAATCCTGACGGAGAGACTAACTTGTCAAACAAGTCAAAACATTAACCTGTCGTGGCCGAGTCTTGGAGCTTGGACTCGGCGAGTTTTGCCATAACTCACCTGACTCGCGAGTCAAGCGAGTTATGGTCAAAACTCGCCAAGTCCAAGTCCCGAGTCAACAAAACTCGTCGAGCTTGGCTCGACTTGCCAACTCGGCGAACTCGCCTGACTTGCGGCGAGTTTGGGAACTCTGATTTCAATACATATTCTAGAGAATTTGCATTCCTTGAATCTCCTTTCTATAGAATTAAAGTTCTCCTCTACTTCACATCTTCCATAAAATAAATACTTTGCTCAATAGCTGGCATTGGCATGTGCACACAAAGCCTGTCAAATTTTCAGCTCATCTCATACACATTGATGAACTTTGTCAGCCTTCACAACACACCTTTAGCTTCAAGAACATGGTTCAAGAAGCATGAGACTTCCACATGAAACTAACATATCATGCAACACACCATACTGAAGTTTTCCTCACACATACACCTAAAGGATTCACATTTTTCCCACAAAGATGCCACATCCCTTGAAGGCACCTATTTTTAACTTGTTGTGGATAGGTACACAGTTACACTAATTGATTTGCAAATGGCGAGGTGCAAGGTTATGTAATCAATTACATGATAGTATTCAGTAAAAGAATACTCGACAGATCATTACTACAGATTTATTTGAGTTTTTCTCCCGATTTTTTCCAATAAATCACCCCGATTTTTTCAAAAAAATCGCCCAAGATATTTTTGCAGATTAAATCGTTGCCATAAATGACTCAAGATAAATTGGGAGTTAAACAATTTTTTGCAGATTTTTTCATCTATGCTTTTGAGAATCCCTTAAGCTGATCTATTCACTAGAAACCTCCACCTGTGGGCTGTGAGTGATGGATTCAAGTCGCAGGGGTTACAAGCCATAAATTCCTGTTTTTTGGAGGCATTTGAAGGATAAAATGGTTGGTTTAATACCTGCAGGAGGTTGTGGGTGTTTAACAGCAGTTATTAGCTCTGCCGTTTGGGGGTTTCAGTTGAAAGAAACTGCTGATTGCAACTTGTTTTCAGAATCAAATATTGAAACCATTCATTGTTTCCTGCTTTCCCATGGATGAAATTATGCTGGACTGAGGTCAAAAAATTGTATGCATTTATGTAAAAAAAATCTGCTCAAATGACAGACATATTAAGAAATAAATTTGTTGTTAGTATCATACTTTTCAAATAGTACAGTTTGTTTCTTATTCCATGTGTAAATGCCAGGATAATGTCATATAAGATCCTGCAAACCAATCACCATACTTACCAGCAAATCAGAAAATAGATTTCTTACACATGCATGCACAACAAAATGTACATAGACTAACATATGAAGAGTTTTAAAAAAAAGAATTGGTTTGGATTTGAGGGTGGCCACTACAAAATTCTTGCATACATTGTAGATAGTGTTTGGTTGAAGCACTGTATGCTCTCACCTTGCCCACTCCAAGATCTGGATGATCAAAATGTGTGGAGACATTGTATCTGCATCTCTATATTGTAAAAAATTAAAAAAAATTAGGGTGGGTTGTTACAGAATGTGTCTTAAGTAAAAAAAAATTACATGGCTATTTGAAATGATGTCCAAGGTAAAGGGCATTGGAGGGTTGTCTAAAGTGGAAGGTAAGGTTTTAGTTGGTATTTAGGTTAATGGCACTTTTTGGTTATGAAGACATCATTTTTCTTTTGTTGTTGGGATTAGCTATGGTATCGGGTGGCATTTCCTAATGGTAGCAACTGTGGTCTTTCATGGGTAGTGGCTTTGGTGCTTCTTTGTTGATGCCTCCATTTTGACCCAGTTCTCTTGTTTGGGCTCTGCCCAACATTTTTATATCTATATTTGTATTTATATTTCTGTTATGCTTTTTGGACGATGGACCCTATAATTAACCCCATCTAATTAAGCTAAAAATTTAAAAAAATGATTAGGCACATCACTTAACTAATTCGACCCAGCATGGTATTAAAAAATTTAAATCAAGAGAAATTTACAAGATATAACCAGCACTTAACTACTTGCATAAAAATGTTTATAAATTATTATATAATACATATAGAAAATAAATGCATACCTGGATAATTTGAACAATTTCTACTTCAAACAGAACCTCTTCAGAAATTTTTTCTAATGATGGCATGCAGGAAGCTGCAGTTAGGTAAGAACCATTAACATAAATAATTGCCTTCTCCTTCCTGGTCATAGCTCCAACGCCCCTTTCTAATCCTTCAGGCACCTGTGTCAACCTTATATTATGGAATGCTATACCTAGAGAAGACAATTAAAATATTTCATAAAACATGAGCAAAGAAAAAAATGTATCAATTACATCTGTGACAATGTACGTATTAATAGAGAATGTGTGAAGCTAACCACAAAGCAAGAGAAACGGATCATTTGGTTTGCAAATGTCAATGATTATATGGTCTGCATGCAATACTATATTGTGTGGAAATTATTTCGATGTTTTAAGAATTGATTACTTTTGTCATAAAATTCAGATTCAATGATTATTTATGATGAGTATTTTCTGTATCTAAAGTAGATAGTAACCTCGATACTATATGCACTGATAATACACAGTTAGGGTCTAGTTGGGTCTACCAGTTCTACATTTTCCCATGTAGAAAGGAAATAACCTTTCATCTCTGCTCAAGCATTACAGGAGACAGTTACTAGGGGTAGTAAAAAAAAATTAGAATCTCGATATCTTAAAGAAACCCTTAACTAATTGTATTCCACAATAAGTAGTGGATGGATAAGAAACACCCAGAATTGATTCCATAAAAGGTCTGTCAAGAGACCCAGTTGGACTATAGCATATGGAATGATTTGGCTTGAGATCTTCATATCTGATGACTGTATAACACAGTACTGTCGCTAGTTCTTAGACTACACACTATTATATAGATATTATTTGTTAAATTTTGTGACCCAGATTAGTAATCAGATTATCAGTATTTAACTGTTTGCTAATATTAAGTAAAGTAAATGACAGAATGAAAGTAAGTGCATAAGAGACAAACACAAATACCCTGGGAAAACCTCCAAGGAGGAAAAACCCAGCACTAAAGACCCACAGGTCAGATTATGTATTCAATCTTAATTGTACCAATACAATACTTAGCTGAACTCTTCAACCTCT
Organism: Cryptomeria japonica; assembly: GCF_030272615.1. Classification (NCBI taxonomy): domain Eukaryota; kingdom Viridiplantae; phylum Streptophyta; class Pinopsida; order Cupressales; family Cupressaceae; genus Cryptomeria; species Cryptomeria japonica. Next base: position 406,047,204 of record NC_081408.1, read on the forward strand.
TATCAGATCTGCACCTTTTGATGGTCAGATCTGCCCTTCTAATTACTCCAAGTCTGCATCAAATCTGCTCTCTAACAGAAATCTGGAACATCAAATGCCTTTGACCTCCTTGGATAAGTTCGCCCAATTTACTTCTCAATTTCGCACACTTAGTTGCAGAAGTATTTCGCTTTGCAAGAGGAAGTGAGATTGTATTTTTGTGTTTGGTAAATGATCATTATTTATATGATCATTTAACCCACATAACCTCTAAGTCGGCTTTGTTTAACAAATTCATTTTGGCGCCAAGTTATTAATGTGGCGTGGTAAATAGGGCTGGTCTTTGTTTAGGGGCACGTTACCCTTTTAGGGCCGGTCCTCCACGTTACACTTAAGGGAAGGGGTTCGGATGTTGCCTTAGGGCAATCCGAACCCTCTTTCCTAGTTACAAACAACATTATTAACCTATTTCCAGAACAATTCACTGACTTCAACACACACTTATGTAAATTGTTCCATATTCCATTATCCACAGCACTGAAATGTTGCTGATGGGGTGCATCCAGGGAGGCCTAGATGCATCAAATCTAGCTAAATGTGAACTTTTCTTATTTGAGATACAGGTTTATTAAAATGATGATGCTCAGCAACAGGGCAGTAGTATCAATTAAAGCATTTATATTTCATTATGAACACCTCTTAAGTCTGCAAACTAGATGTCCTCAACATGATAATAAAGAAAGAAGAGGATTTGGTAGTAAATAAAGGCAAAAAACAATTGCAACCTTAATAGGACAGTAAACAATTCAGAATTTCTGATTGCAAGTTGCAAAAATTGAAACTCAGTGAGATTGTTTATTGGGAAAGTTTATAGAAGCATTATGTATTAGTGAGATGAAGAATAGATTGCTTTAAATATCAAAGATAGTAAACAACATGTGTATTCGGGTTAAGTATGAAAATAAATAATATTTGTATAGCGACTACATATTATTGAATTCGTATGGTGGAGTATATTCGTTTTTTTTTTCTTTTAATATGGTGGAGTATATTCTTGATATAAGTAGATTCTTGTAGTTGAAGAAGAATATGATTTTGTTAGATGAGATCATGAAGAGTTAGGATATACTTGCTTAAGGTAATCTAGTCTTCCCATTGTAAAACACAAAAACTGTAACAAACTACAGTTCAAAAGAGAAGCCTGTAAACCTGTGCCCTTAGATGTCACTACTGAATAGAAATTCCATGTTTTGAATGAGGATGAAATAGATATTATGTAATCCTGATAATAAGGACCTCGAATAATAAGACATTAGTATGAATTACGAAACTAGAGCTGTCAAGTTCTTGTGACTAGCAGATTCCTAAGAAAACAAAAAAGTCAAACTTTGAATAACTAAACAAATAATTGTGAGAAGGGATTATGCATCTTTCCTTGACACACTACTTAAGCCAAAAATTGACATTTAAATATAGTTTCACTTTGACCAGAAAAAACAATGAGTGTATTATGATGAAATACAAGTTCAAGTAAAGATAGATGAGTAGCGTATGGCATTAATAAGCTAATTTCTCTTTAATGGTTAATGTAAACGGAAAATACATGTTAGGTGTTTTGAATTTATTACATGGTTTATAAATCAGCTGATATTAAAAGGTATGCAACTGCATTTTTTGTGGAAACCTGACACTCTTCATTAATACAACTATAAAAATTGCTAGGGATCACACTCTCTATTCAAAATTGCAATAATAGGTTTTCAAAGAAATACAAAAAATATACCAACCTCTTTCTTCCCAAATGTAAAGTGTAAAGGTTCGCCTTCTTTGAAAGATAATATTTCTTGATTATCAAGGGTTCTTGCTGTTATCCTTTAATGAACATAACAACAAAATTATCAGATAACCAGCAACTCACAATAATAACTTAAAAACATATAAATATAATCAAAGGACAATTAAATTTTCTGAGACTCTGTGACAGAATCTACATAAGCTTAATAATTATATGTGAAACTAACATATGTAATGTGCATAAAGAAAGTAGAACCTGTGTGAAGCATCCAAACAAAAATGAGAGTTCTTCCATTAAAAGCATAAATGCATCCACAGGTTTAAGGCCTTTATTATATAATTGCTTCATATAAATTATGACTAGTATAGATATCTTAAATAAATCTATCAAAGAAAACACCAAGACATATCAATTTAGAATTATAATGGTGCTTGTGTTCGATTCTTTTTGCATATATTATCTGTGATTCTTCTTTTTCATTTTCTCCTACATTTTTCTTATTCTACTCTTAAGTTTTTTTTTAATTGTTTTTGGTATTGGAGAGTTATTCGCATCAAACTTGCATTTTTTCTTGTGCAAAGAGCCACAGCAGGTTTTCAGCTTGGACTCACCGACTTTAGGTGATTACTCGACAAAAAAGTCAACGAGTTTTTATCCATGAGTCGCCATACAAACTCAGCAAGTAAACCCTAAAAAACCTCACACAAAAAAATGGCTAGCGCTCGGAGACTCATTGTGTATGTAAACTATGGTTTTGGGAGTTTAAAAAACAAAAATTAATTTTTGAAGCCACAGTTGTGCAATTATTTCTTTCAATGCAAGGATTAATTTTTCTTATATTGTTTTTAATTTTTCTATCCCTTCATTTGTAGCGGCCATTGCACATGAGGAGAAGGTAGAGAAACCCTACACGTTTGGCACTTGGGGTTTGGAATCATCGTGTCTTGAGGAGAGTTCTTCCATTGTTGGTATTCTATTCGAAGATAGGAATGAGACCTTAACTGTATATCCCAGGCACGAAAGGAATGAGTTAGTGCAGTATGTGGCCAAGCAAGTAAAGCAATCTAGTTCGGGGTATAATTTAGAATTCTTTTTGGGTTCACATAACTTGCTGTTTTGGGGAAATATAAAATGCTATAATCTAATTTTTTACCAATAAGCAAATGAAATAGGTTACATTCCATCTCAAAATTATCCGAACAACCTCTATATGATTTAAAGAGAAGTAATAAAGCATGTTAAAGGGGTATATTAACTGCAAACATACTTACCAGGCTTTGACCTCATATGGCTCTCGAGCTGTCTCCCACCCTTCACCTTCAATCAAAACCTGATTATTGTAAACCCAACAAATTTTAAATTTTACCAAAGAGAATTTAATCCAGTAATAGGCCTAAACAGTAAATCCAAACCCTACATAGATGACTTAATATTTTGCCCCGGTTTTTGTCCTGGGCAATATCTGTTGTGCAGTTAAGAACAATATATGAAGAACAATGTTTATCTTCAAAATGTCTTCCCCCACAGTGTGCATCTTCAAAATCCAGAACAATTTTACAGAGAGATTTGTCTGTTCATTTTACTGTTCAAGCATTTATTTTTTATTTTTTAAAGCACGAATGAATAGCTCCAAAAGGCTGTGCTATCATGGTAAAAAGGTGCCTTTGTTAAACAAATAATCCAAGAAAAAATTGCCACACTGAAATAAGGTGATCCATAACTTGGAGGACATGTGCAAATGTAGTTGTACATCAGGGAATTGGGTTTGTTCCTCCCAATTTTATTCTAGGCAGAATGATATTCGTACTTACCATCATAAGAAAAATGAAAATAAAATTTAAAAGTCATAATAAAAAAATAAAGAATTCATAAAAGTTCATCATGGAATAAAACGGTTTGGCATTCAGCTGCTGCAAAAAGACCTTTTAGTATGTACAAATGTGACAAGGAAAATTAGCATCACCATCATGTATCAAATCTAGTAATGATATAAGCAGCTAAGTTTTCTTTAAAAAACCTAAACTCTCCAGCATGTCCCCATGAAACAAATGAAGCCTTCCATCTGCAACTCAAAAGAAGCAATCCTAGATAGCTTTCTAAAAGTTCTTATCATATTGCCAAATCATTCAAGTTGTCAAATATCCACGCATCACCTATTGAACTTTTGCAACAAAAATCTGTCATTCTCACTGCCAAGAAAAAGATGTGCTGATTCTTCTTTCTAACAAATCACATAAGCATCATTTTTCACAGACCAGGTTTTCTTAGTTTAGCCTTAACAACCAGAGTTTGAGAATACTAGCCAACCAAGATATCACCATTTGAATGCTGTCTAAAGTTCTTGAATGAATGGCTATTATACTTCATTATAAAATTCAAACAAGTGTAAGCTAGACAACTTGACAAATCTCAACCATCTAGTTACAGTTTCATAGCTACAGTACAGACATGTTTCTTGATAACAACACAATATATAAAAGAAATTTAAATTTGAGAAAAAACAGAAATTTATTTTGCAGTGTACAGAATCCGATTTGTGAAAGCAAGACCCTAAGTGCATAAGTGCAGGAGTTCTGTATAAAAAACTGAAGAGTGTAGATCATAAAGAACCAGATCATATGAGTACAATCTTTCAATACCAAAAATATGATTCCAAGATGGAACAAAGTGAGGAAATATAAACAAATATCCTGAGTAACAGGCCAAAAACACAAGAACTTCCTCAAGAATAAACAAATACATATTTCTTGAAACATGAGCCTACTTGTAGACTTCTAGAAATTGATAGAAAGAAAGAAAGAGGAACTCTTCATACACAAAGGCTCTCTTAGATTCTTGGCACATCACATATATGAGAAAGGATCTCTAAGAGAGATATTACAAGTGCCATGGAGATATAGGAATCATAAGTATAATTGATGACAATTCCCATTAAAGGTGAAGAAAATTAAGGACAATCTCACTATGAACATGCAAATATAGACAAAACTTCAGATTTACAGTAGGATATACAAGAATCGCTCTGGGAATTTGTCAGTTGTAGTCACATAGCATATTTTAAGTTTTTTCATTTATGATTTCATTATACTTTCATCTTAACTGTCAGATTCTGTATTTTACAGATTCTTCTTGTCGCATGTCCATGTTTCATCTTATGGTATTTCTGCTTGTTTCCAGCAAATTTTTCTATTAAACCTCTATTGCCTAAGGCATATGACATCAAGATGAATACTTAACTCTCTTCCTCCAATAAGCTCTAAAAATGCAATCATTAAGATTGTTGGAATGTCCCTTCATCCTCAGTCAGCATGGTAACAGACAACTCGGTAGGACTCGTCTTATTTATCACTTGTCTACGTGTACACCAGGTAGACAGTCAGTTTAATTTAAAAAACAAACTCACACTGGAGATTTGTCTCACCTGGCTTCTTTATACAAGGGCAATATTATACTGGGCAGTATGAATAAGGTGAAGTTGATTAGAGCTATGAATTACTGGACCCAATTCTTATTGGAATATCAATGATTAATATTAAATACAACTTTAGCAGGAATCTATTTTACACCATGTAAATGAGTAGACTTCATTGCATACTAGCTATATGCATGCTTATCTGGTATGCATTTTATTCTGTGCCACGAGGATAGGTTGAAGGGAGCGGTCCATAAAAATGATATCAAAATACAGCAAAAAGATCCTCCCCCCTCCCTTTGTTCAACGTCACATACCCAGAAGTTGTAATTATATTGCAGATAATAACGACATTCATGATACTTAACATTCAAAACAAAGAACTTGGAGATCCACCAGGAACATAGAGATGCACCAAAAGCTATGCAAACTCAAATAAGCACCATCCTGAATCCTGTAAAATTAAAAACCCAACATAAGCAAGCCTTAATTCTTGCTCCCATCAAGAATACATAAGGTAAAGCAGCTGTCCTCTCCCCCACCAGCCTTTTATTATATCATGGTAAAAAAGAAAGTGAACTCGGAAAAATGAATTACATTAAAATAACTGTACCCTCAGCTGTGTATATATAGTGAAAAAAAAAGGATTTGATTAATAGCATTTAATTCAAAAGGAATATCAAATAAATGATGGAATAGCATAGATAGTACTTAATAAACTATGAATGCACTTACAAACGTAGGAAACCCTTCGACAACTCGGATATTTTAAAGAATAAAGCATCCAAAGCAAACAAATAGTGACCAAATTAGCAAACGTACCCATAGAATACAAAATACTTAATTTTGAAAATAGATCCACACACCACATGCATCAACCAATATTTAAAACCTGAGTTACTAGGTTCATGGGTCCAAGTACTCGTGCTCAGACCAAGTCCACTTCGGTCCAGATTGGCACCTCAGTTCGCAGCGGGTGTGACCCGAGTATGCCCTAAAGACCCCTAGTTCTCTATGCGTCCATGTTCGTAGACCCACGGAGAACCCAGGTCCCTTGGGGTGCACCTAGGCCGCACCTGGGCGAACCCAAGTGCGCCAATCAAGTTAAGTCACTTAAAAGTGACTTTCAAACAATCAAAAAAAATTGCTTTTTTCAATAAAAAAAACTAATCTGCCCCCCTTTAACACATTTGAAACCTAAAATATTTTCATTTGTTCATTCGTTATCTCTTGCTTTCATTTCGGCATTTTGAAGGGCAGGTGATTATTTTCAAAGGAGATCATTGGTGAAGTGCTTGATGAAGGAGGAGAGCTTGCACAAAGGGGATTCAAGCATCTAAGGTAAGCATTTATCCCTATTCTTTGATCGTTAAATGAATTTTTTCAAGTTTTTTTTTTAGAAAAAGATAAACAAGTTCTACTATTTTTTATGATGTTTTTTCATACATCCATTATCTTTTACATTGTGTAATCTTGGATTTTATTTTTTTTCTAATTTAAAAATATTTAATTTCTTATAATAGCAAAAATAACAAAATGGCAACAAGTTCGAGTTCACTGGGTGGAGGTTACAATACTCAAAACAAGAAATTTAAACTTGATAAACGATCTCCTTTATGGAATTATACTACAATGCTTCAACAACTTCTAGGAGGTCGGGGATATGAATGGAATTGTAATTTTTGTAAGAGCAATTATAGGCGCTCGAATTATCGAGTGAGACGTCACTTTTGCGGCCCTATTGGGAAAGGGATTAAAATGTGTGTAGGACCAAACCAGCAAGGGTTGTCTGCAACACAAATAGCAGGATTCAGTAGAGAACAAGAAGACGCTCATCAAGCTATAGCAAGAGAAAAAATAAGAGCTAAGCAAAACACCAATAACTTTACCTTAAGATCATATACTACCAGAAAAGGCCTCCCATCATCCTTTCTTGGAGATACCCGCTATGCAAGATGAAGTAGAAAATCCCTTTCTTTCCCGCAAAAGAGGCCAATTGGACAAAAGCATTTAAAATGGAATCAAGACATATTGCAGAGTGAAAAATTACACATTGCCTCTATGCCAATGGTCTTCCCTTCAACTTGGTAAGATCACCGTATTGGCGGGAGATGGTGATGGCAATCAATAATGCACCTTTTGGTTTCACAAGTCCTAGGTATGAAAAGGTCCGTACCACCTTATTGGTAAGTGAGAAGAATTTTGTAGAGACATCATTGAAACTAATTAGAGATTCTTGGGTTGAATTGGGTATTTCTATTGTTTCTGATGGATGGACAGATTGCAAAAACTGTCCATTAATAAATGTTATTGTAGTGTCCCCCAAAGGGGCAATGTTTCTTAGGGCAGATTGTGAGGGACAGCTCAAAGATGCAGAGTTCACTTCCAAAATCCTCTTTGAAACCATAGATATGGTGGGACAGGAAAATGTTGTCCATGTCATTACAAACAATGCAAAGGTTTGTAGGGCTATAGGCTCGTTGTTTGAGCAAAGATATTCGCACATTTTTTGGACACCATGCACTGTACACTCCCTCAGCTTGGTGATGCAAGCAATTTGCACTCAAATACAATGGGTGAAGGATATCTACCAAGAGGCTAAGGAGATCCAAATGTTTATGATAAACCACCATATGTCACAAGCCATTTTCAGGAGTTTCTCGAGGTTGGAATTGCTGAAGGTAAATTTAATTTATCTATTTAATTTTATTTATGCCATGTTTAATTTTAGTTTATATATTTTTTAAATGTGTTATTGACATATTTTTTACATGAAACTAGGTTGCTGAGACCCGATTTGCATCACATACAATAGTGATGAGACGACCTTTGAAGGTCAAACAAGCATTGAGTGCCATGGTTATTAGTAACCAATGGGATGTTTGGAAACAATCAAATTCAGAAAGGGTCCAAAAGGTTAAGACATTGATCCTAGATGAATCTTGGTGGGATCATGTGGGATATTTATTGAATTTCACCGAGCCTATCATGAGTATGATCAGGTATACTGATACAAATGCAGCATGTTTGGGGGATTTATGATGGCACGAACACCATGATTGAAAAAATCAAAGTCATATTAGCAAAAAAAGAGAATGACCCCGAAGAAGTATTTTTCAAAAAGGTCAAAAAAATCATTCTTCATCAGTGGAACAAGATGTCCATGCCATTGCACCTTCTTGCACATGCTTTATCTCCCATGTACTATAGCAATGAATTACTTTCTTTGCTAGGGAGAACTAAACCATATAGAGATTTTGAAGTTGCTACTAGGTACAAGCGGACATTTGCTAGACTCTTCACAGATCCTGAAGAGGTGGAAAGTGTTAGGAAAGAGTTTGGTTTGTTTATCTCGAGAAGAAATCATAGTCCTTGTGCCATTAATGACCAATCCAAAATGGATGGTACTACATGGTGGTACCTCCATAGTCAAGATTATATGTTCCTCCAACCTCTTGCAATCAAGATACTATCACAAGTAAGTTTTTTTACTTTTAAATTTTAAAATTCGTATTGTAGACTTAAGCATTTAACATTCTTTAATTTATTTTGCATTTTTTTATTTTAAGTTTTGTTGGTTTTCTCTCCAATGTCAACAAGTTACAATTCTTTCACTGCTGAACGGAATTGGAGTACATACTCCTTTATCCACTCAGTGAAGCGTAACCTATTGGCTTCAAAAAGCGCAGAAGACTTGATTTATATTCATTCCAATTTGCGTCTTCTAACACATATGGAACAACAATACAAGGGTCAATGAAGCATTTGGATGTAACCCCTGAGTGTACCAACTTGGATGCAACTATTGATGATCTGGCTAGACTCACTATGGATGATGATGATGAGATACCTACAGCTGATGCACCTAGAGGGAGTGAGAGTGGCACTGCTTTAGGTTCAAATGATTTTGAATTTGAACTTGGAGCAAATGATGATGATCTTGATCTAGATCCTTTTGATGATTGATGAAGATAGAAGACAATTATTATTTTTTATTGTCAATTTTGTATTTGTAATGATTTTCATTTGAATCGTGAACCTGGACATAAATGAATCTATGATACATTGATATATATTATATGGCATATGACATAATATGATATTATTGAAATTTTGAACTATCAATTGGCATTTGGCATTGATCAATGATGAAGTAGCGTACTATTAAGTGTATTTAGATTTATAATTTTGTATATTTCTTTAAATTTTTGCATATATATATATATATATACGGATGGACCCGACCCACAAACCCAAAAGGCAAAAAAAAATTTGCCCGAACCCAAGCCCAAACCCAAACCAGTAAATTAGTCTAAAACTAATACCCTAAGAAAAAGCATAATAAAAACCTCTCATAACATACGAAAATAAAACAAAATTACAAGCAATAAACTAATGCTTCCTCAATGAATGGACTAAACTCTTACAAACAGACAACCAAGATAAAAATTAATATGGAAAAAAAAATGATGGAAATCAATCATGATAATAAACCAAACAAGAGAACAAAAAATATGGAGAATACAAAGGAAACTATTTTATTTTTTTGGGGAAGTTGCTACCAAGGGGAAAGCACCCTTTTCATTGATCACAAAGAAAAAAGATACATAAGTTATCAGCAAAAAGCAAATAGAGTCCTAATAGACTCTATAACCTCTTGAGCTCTACTCAGTCTAAATCACAATGTTCGAGTTCGAATTTGAATTCAACAACAATAAAATTCGAATAAAATTGTAATGTCCCCATTTTTGGAGTGAGAATAATTAATTAATTTAATTAGTTAAGTTGTCCAAATTATTATTATTTTTCATGGATAGCTTAATTAATTATTTTAATTAATAATATTAAGTTAATTATTTATAAAGTTATCAAATAAATTAAAACTTAAAAGATGACTTTATATTTAATTACTTTAATAAAGTGACTTAATTAAATATTATATCATAAAGTCACTTAAGTGAAATAATATTAAATTCTAGAAGCTTTTGGATGATGGACTAAAAAGTATAAAAGGGGATCTAGCTCAGCTTCTCATCAGCTTGGGATTGGATTTGATATAGACTGGGTTTTGTAGAGCCAGGAGGTTTCTGCAGAATAGTGTCTTTGGGAGCGGAAACTCCCATAGATAGCATAACTAAGGGAGTGAAAGATCTCTTGAGGGGTTGCATTGAGGAGGTGATACTTCAGTCATCTCGATTGTGCTTCATTGGTGGCCAAGGGGCCAGTTCGTTTGGGTTCATATTGGGGACATTTTTGGCATCAAGTGTCTTCAACAAATTTTGCTATGTGGAGCTGATTGCAAATACCATTCACTGAGTTTTGACTCAGTTATTTTTCAGACATCATAACTGTGTGAAGGTGCCATATTGGCATTGATTCCATTACCTAATTGGGGGCTTCACTCCTAGGGAGCCTTTAATAGTTTTTTTTTAGGCCATTAAGGGAATTTAAAGGTTCTGATCTGCATTAGAGTTTTCATCTGATTTCTACAGCAGACCACGATTTTGCACATGGAGCCCATTTAATGCTACAACTTCACCTTCCAACTGAAGCGTTCTATTTTGTTCATAGGAACCCATATTGGCATTGATTCCATTACCTAATTGGGGGCTTCACTCCTAGGGAGCCTTTAATAGTTTTTTTTTTAGGCCAGTAAGGGAATTTAAAGGTTCTGATCTGCATTAGAGTTTTCATCTGATTTCTACAGCAGACCACGATTTTGCACATGGAGCCCATTTAATGCTACAACTTCACCTTCCAACTGAAGCGTTCTCCTTGTAAAGACGGCGATATTATTTGGTGCTTAAGGGAGCACATGGGAGTTGCCATAATTTGCTTTGGGTCTAAATCACAGCAGTACAGGGACTGCTGGAGGTAATATTCAACTTGGGCCAAAGAAATACTCTTGCAGCCCTTTCTTGCACCGATTGCCTTCCCTAGTTGCAGCGCTTATCCTATTAAAGGAAACTGAAGGTTTTGGGGGTGTGTAAGCAGACATAGGGGCTGCTGTTTAATCTTCATTGTCTGAGAATATTCAGAAACAGGGACGATTTTGGTAAGGACACCATTTGGGCTCAAGAAAGATAGAATCTGTCTGATATTCCTTGCTTCTTCAGCTACCGATTGGAGCGACTCTATAAGCAGGTTCTTGTCATAGTTTCCATTGTCTTTTTGGGTCAGCAATAATGTTATAGTTGCTACGATCTGAGCTTCTATATACATTAAATTCAATCTGAGTTTGTATTAGAATTGCATTCAATAATAAGTCAATTTGGGAGTCATATTTTTGTCGCACAATTAATGTAATAAGTTGCAAGTCTGATTTAGTATAATGATATCAGTTGTATGCCAAATGTTTGAAGAAATGTCTCTTGATTATTAAGACACATTGGTTATTTGTAATTCATATAAGCATATCAAAGAGTCATTTTGCTTTGAGTTTGCGATTGAAATCTCTTGCGATTACATTCCATCGGTGTCAAATACAAGGTTATCAGTCTGATAATTCATACCAGCAAGTCTGAAGTTTAATATCAGTCATATGCCAAGCAAAACTGCATAACGCGCGGGTTATGCAAAGGCTGTCCAATGTCAATAACACGCAGGTTATCAATCTGAAACTTCTGAACAGCAGATTGAAGGTTAGGAGACAATTGATTGTTGATATTCCTTGCACACTTTCAGTCTTATATGAGCAGGGGATATTTCAGAAATTTGAGGGAAAAAAATTTGAAAAAAAAATCGTTATTAAATTCGCTTTATATAAATTTATTTTTTTTTAAATATAAATTATATATCCACAAAATTCTCAAAATAAATATTATTACATTCGTTTAATTAAATTTAAATATTTTATTTTATATTTATTAAATGTTTTTAGTATAAAATAAAAGTAAAACAATAAATTATCATTATATTATATTAAATATTAATATATTTAATATCATGCAGAGTTTTTTTAGGGCAACGTATGAATCGCTTTTTTAGCGAGCCTGAATAGCTATTGAAAAAAACGTAGCATCCTATCCCGTCACAACCGCACAGCTACCCAGAAACCCTACGTTTCTCGCCACGACCTCCCACAACATTTTTGGCAAGGCAACATTTCTCGCCACGACCTCTCACAAAATTTCCTGCGAGGCAACATGTCGGCCTAAAGCCCCCATTTCTACGGACAGCAACGGCTCGCATTCCTCCCGATGGCTACTATCGACTACTCACCCAACAGCAAAATCCTTTTAAGCATATATTAAAAAAAAATCGCCTGCATTCCTACGAATTTCAACAGTTTTTAACAGGTTCGCAGAATTTCAAACCTGAAGCCGAAAATTTGGCGACGGAACAAATACCCATTTATACTCATCATGTACTCATGTCTCAAGATTATTTCTGCTAAATCTCTTAGAGACATTACAGTATCATGCATATCCTTGTTTCCAAGACTCACTTCTATGTCAAAAGCATTAGCAACCAAACCATGAAAGGCTTCAGTATTAAGCCTTTTCAGCACCCATAGTTAGGCCTTGATGATGGGGGACAACAATGCATCTAATAGCCTTCTCCATAGCCTCATGGTCCCGAGTAGTATGCGCCAGAATATAAACAAACCAAACTCTTTCTTAACACTTTCCACCACTTCAGGGACTATGAAGAGTCTAGCAAATGCTCACTTGTACCTAGTAGCAACTTCAGAATTTCCATATGTTTTAGACTTTTAGTTCTCCCTAGCAAAGAAAGTACTTCATTGCTATAGTACATGGGAGATAAAGCATGTACAAGGAGGTGCAATGGTGCAGTCATCTTGTTCCACCAATGAAGAATGATTTTTTCCACCTTTTTGAAAAATTATTCTTCGAGGTCATTCTCTTTTTTTGCTATTATAACTTTGATTTTTTCAATCATGGTATCCATGCCATCATAGACTTCCACCAAACATGTCGCGTCTATATCAGTATACCTAATCATACTCATAATAGGCTCAGTGAAATTCAATACATATTCCACACGATCCCACCAAGAGTCATCCAGGATCAATGACTTAACCTTTCAGGCCCTTTCTAAATTTCATTGTTTCCAAAAACCCCATTGGTTACTAATAACCATGGACTCAATGCTTGTTTGACCTTCAAAAGTCGTCTCATCAATATTGTATGTGATGCAAATCGGGTCTTAGCAACCTAGGTTCATGTAAAAAATATGTCAATAACACATTTTTAAAAATATAAACTAAATTAAATTTACCTTCAGCAATTCCAACCTCAAGAAACTCCTGAAAATGGCTTGCGATATATGGTGGTTTGTCACAAACATTTGGATCTCCTCAAGCTCTTTGGTAGATATCCTTCACCCACTCTATTTGAGTGCCACTTGCTTGAATCACCAAGTTGAGGGAGTGTACGGTGCATGGTGTCCAAAAAATGTGTGAATATCTTTGCTCAACCAAAGCACCTGCAGCCCTACAAACCTTTGCATTGTCTATACTGACTTGGACAAAATTTTCATGTCCCACCATATCTATGGAATCAAAGGGGATTTTGGAGTTGAAACTCTGCATCTTTGAGCTGCCCCTCACAATCAACTACCCTCAAAAACATTACCCATTTGGGGGACACTGCAATAACATTAATTAATGGACGGTTTTTGCAGTCTTTCGATCCATCAGAAACAATAGAAACACTCGATTCAACCCACGAATCTCTAATTGGTTTCGATGATGTCTCTACAAAATTCTTCTCTCGTTAATAAGGTGGTGTGCACCTTTTCATACCCAAGACATGTGAAACCAGAAGGTACATTATTGATTGTCGTCACCATCTCCCGCCAATATGGTGATCTTACCAAGTTGAAAGGAAGACCATTAGCATAGAGGTAACGTGCAATTTTTTGCTTTGCAATATTTCTTGATTCTATTTTAAACGCTTTGTCCAATGGGCCTCTTTTGCAGGAAAGAAAGGGGTTTTCTACTTCATCTTGCACAAAGGGTATCTCCAAGAAAGGATGATGGGAGGCCTTTTCTAGTAGTATATGATCTTTAGGTAAAGTCATTGGTGTTTTGCTTGCAAATGGATTAGCTCTTAGTTTTTCTCTTGCTATAGCTTGATCAGCGTCTTCTTGTTCTCTAATGAATCCTGCTATTTGTGTTGCAGACAACCCTTGCTGATATGGCCCTATACACATTTTAATCCCTTTCCCAACAAAGCCACAAAAGTGACATCTCACTCGATAATAGGAGCACCTATAATTGGTTTTACAAAAATTACAATTCCATTCATATCCTCGACCTCCTGGAAGTTGTTGAAGCATTGTAGTATAATTCCATAAAGGAGATCCTTTATCAACTTTAAATTTTTGGTTTTGAATCTTGTAACCCCCACCCACTAAACTCGACCTTGTTGCCATTTTATTTCTTTTTGTTATTATAAAAAATTAAACATTTTTAAATTAGAAAAAAAATTTAAAAATGCAATATTACACAATGTAAAAGCTAATGTAAGTATGAAAAAATATTATAAAAAATAGTAGAATTTGTTTATCTTTTAAAATCTTTTAAAAAAAAAAATTAAATTCTTCAAAAACTTGAAAAAAATCATTAAAAGATCAAAGAATAGGGATAAATGCTTACCCTAGATGCTTGAATCTCCTTTGTGCAAGCTCTCCTCCATTGAGCACTCCATGAACGATCTCCTTCAAAAATAATCACCTGCCCTTCAAAATGCCAAAATGAGAGCAAGAGAGAATGAATGAGAAAATGAAATTGTTGTAGGTTTCAAATGTATTAAAGGGGGGCGGATTAGGGTTTTTTAAAAAAAGAAGGCAAAAAAAAAAAATTATTGTTTTAAAGTCACTTTTAAGTGACTTAACCCGGCTAGTGCACCAAGGTTCCCCCGGGTGCGCCCCAAGGGCCGCGGATTCTCTATGGGTCCGCGAACACAGACCCTAAGGCACACCCTAGTCGCACCCACTACGAACCCAGACCCAAGCGGACCCGATCCAAGCATGAGCACTTGGACCCACGAACCTGGTAACTCAATACTCCTCAAATGAGTAACCATCTTCCTCAGAATACAAGCCATTCTTCTTCTTGCTGCTTGTTCTCTGTTTGCGCTTTGACACAATGTGACCAATCTTACCACAATTGAAACATTTGAATGTTAACTTACTTTTGTACTTGTCGAAACCCCTCTTTAATTCCCTTACAAATTTTGCTTCTTCCAAATCTGAGTCTTCACTACAATCTTATCCTTCTTTCTCCACAAATGCCTTGAAGGCTGTCTCCCTTCTTTAAGATTTGTGATTCATAATTCTCATTTCATATGCAATTATTGTCCCATGTAACTTATGCATAGTCAAACTATTCAGATCTTTGGCTTCTTCTATTGTAGAGACTTTTGAATCAAACTTAAAGGGAAGAGATTTGAGTACCTTTTTGATAATGACTAATTCTTTCACTACTTCGCCAAATCCTCTGATGGTATTGACAACGTCATCAACTTGGAGCAGGTATACTAAAATATTTTCTCCATCCTTCATATTCAGACAATCAAATAGCCCTAAGTAGGTTTTAAACATTGCCTCCTTTACTTTATCATCACCTTCATAGATATTGTAAAACTTATTCCAAACTGATTTTGCAGTTTTGCAGTGCATTATCTTCACAAACTCAAAATTAAATAGACCACATAAAATAGCATTCCTAGCTTTCACATGTTTCACATGCTCTCTTTCTTACATGATCTCTTGGAGGATTTTCTAGAATCTCATAACCAGCCACAACAGATTGCCAAACATCAAACCCTAAAGCTATTAAATAGGCTTCCACGCTTACTCTCCAAAACGCATAATGGGGTCCATCAAAAATCGGTGCCTTGTTTGAAGAAAGACCTTCTTGAGCAATTGAGTGTGCCATTCCAAATCTACCTCAAGCTGTTAAGTTTCTTAAAGGAACTTAGCTTTGATACCAATTGTTAAGCACACAAATATACTGAAAACGGGGGGGCCCAAGGCGAGTCAATATATACCAATTTCAAGTTGATTAAACATGAATTACCATTAATAACTTCTTCGAGTGTCACAACCAATTTTACACCCAGATCATCATTAGCAACATTTATTGAGCTTTCCTTAACTATGAACCAACTAATCAAAGAATACTCATCCACAAAAATGAACACCGGATTTACATGGAAACTCATAAGGGAAAAACTGCAGTGGGAATAGCTGTTTGGATCTGCAGCCCAAATACAACCTCACAAAGATATAATGAAGAACTTACAATATGAAATAGGCACCAACCTACCAAAGACACCAAACCCCAATTACATTTGTAGGCACCAACCTACAGGAGACACTAATCCCCTAATCCAAGATCTAAGCACCAACTCAATTGTGAGACACCAATCTTTAAATATATCAAGATATACAGAGATATGTTATGTACACCTTCACAACTCAAACTTCAACCTCTATTAAATCTAATCTACATCAGAACACTCACTCAATGTGTAGAGGATCTGCAACTTCATTCACACACTTCAACTCATCTCTATAATAGACAATTTGCTCAACTTATGCCACATCCACCACATACACTTAACACACAACTTAGGAATGAACCTAGATCAACAATATATATGCATTTAAAGTTACATTCGCAAGTCAGCCAAGAACATAATTACACCACCCGCAAGTTGACCTCAAATAGATTCCTCAACCAAACGTCTAAGGTACCAAATCCTAAAGTCCACACGTTACTCCAGGAGAGGGGACATGCTATGCGTTATGCAACTGACTCTACTGGACCCAAATAATCTTCGCACACTTCCTCTAGCTGGTGCACGTTATCTTTTTTTGGTGCATCATTCTGGAACATCAGCCAGTCGGCCAACTAGTACAGTGAACACTCTGCCTTTAACACTCTGGAATATAATACTTCAAATGTAGCTCTGATTTACTTTTAAACCACAAGCCATAACTCTCAACTGCAGCAGAATGCAAAACCAAACACAATTATAGTGCAACTTGGTGCACATACTGTTTCTAAGCAACCAACCTCAAAAATATACCATAAATGCTTCCAGACAACGTATATGTAATAGACAATCAGGAAATACCAAAATCGGATCATAATGATAACATTAAAAGAGCTATTAGACATAGCTTGTCACAGTTCTTCCAGAACTGAAATGCTCTGATATGACATGTTAGTCATTGCAATCTTCTGGATGCCTTGACATCAATGACAGAACTGACCAGCATCTTTGAAATCAATGACAACCCTTTGCTCAACATATATAACATTCTGTAACAAATATAACATATTCCTATTGTGTAGTAAAAACACATTTCTCTATCCCAGTCAAATTTAATGCATGTTTGCTTAATAAACATCTCTACTTGTTTTGTTTCTTGATCCTTTACTTGAAAAATGGCATTTTGTCATAAACCATTTCTCGTTTGTTCGACAGAAATCAGGCATGGAGTGTGTTGGCTCCCAAATCAACAAATTGGATAGGTTCTAAAGAAATGCCAACTCCTATGATCAAACCCTCCAATTGACTTGGCCAACTTATAGAGTGAACCTATTTGGTTGCTAACTCTCTCACTTTAGGCTCTGCAGGACCTAGGCGGGTATACCTATTCACCAGTTGTTTTTTAATGACCAGTGCTTTTTATAGCAGATTAAGTATCTTGATCTGGTTTCCTCCTATCTCAGAATGGCATAAGTTCCTAGGATGGAGATATAGCAGATGAGTTCAAGATTGTTGTTGTAGAAGCTATTCGATCTATGTTTCCTACTTAGTTACTCCTATTGCTTTGAAATAACATGTGATGAATATGGTGATAAGTGTAATTTGTAAATAGCCAGTGCCTTCTTCGTTGTATGGGCTACAGAGTCATTATATTTTCTTTAGGACTTACTGTGCGAACTTGTGAGACAGTTTTTAAACCCACCCCTTTATGGATCTGTCAGTTACTATTTCTTGTGAGATCAATTGAATGCCTATATCATAAGTTGCTTGAATGAATTTAACCCTACCTTTAAGGGACCATTCAAGTAAGCACTGCAAAGAACAATTACAATTCGCAAGCAGAACTTTTATTTCAACCTTATAACATACAACACAAATTTCATTCAAAGAATATGAATAACCTTATCTCCTTTAGATAATATCACAAGCGACTGCCAATAACAAAATGAAATAATCCACAACACATACGCAAAGAAAAACGACTGATCATAGTATGTATTCCATTAAAATTTGTATAACAGAAAACTTACAGGCTGTCATACATTGCTGTTTTGTTTCAACCATATCTCTTATTGCCAATATTACAAAAACCTCTCTCATATATATATGAGAGCAAAAGTTATTTATGAAAAGACATGTCTTTTCGAAACACTAATTGTTAATTTTGAACATTCCTAACAAACTTAAGTAAAAAGAGATTAAGAGTTCCTAAATGATGAATATAATCGTCCTCTTTGAAAGTCTTGATCTTAATACTCTGTTTCTTCAATTCCTATCCTTGTGAAAGGTATTCGAATATCATCTGGTTGACAGTAGGGGCCATGTCTTTGCTTCGATCCAACCTTGATAGAGCCTAATCCTTGATGCTCACAAGTTCATTCCGCAAATCTTCCATAGACATTACTCCTCCTTCTTTATAAATCGAGGGCATTCCAGTAGGGCTCCCATCATCCAATTCTTTAAGATCTCCTTTTAGCATATCTTTGAATTTAACATGATCTTCTATATATGAAGTCCCTTCAGCTTTCTCCTCTTGCGTCGTCACATCAATACTGTTTATCACTTCATGCAATCGTGTTTTTAACCTTTCATGCTCTCTTAATGCCTTAATGGTTCCAGTGTACACCCTCCAATAATGTTCGACATGTATAAGCATGGTGTTGAATCGGTGTTCAATGATATCATTAACCAATTTATCCATCTTTTGCTGGATATTATTTACCTGTTGGGTAGCCTTATCCGCTTGATACTTCCAATACAGAACATCAGAAACATCATCCAAGCTCTGCCCTGTGGGATATGAGGTATATTTGCTTAAAGGAGTTCCTGTCTCAAGTTGTAATATCTTCGTTTGTAACTTTTGATTCTCCTCTTTAGATCTTTCATATAAGCCCTTATAGGTAATGTTTTCCCTGACCAAAAACTCTGTCTGATCCAAATTTAATTTGGCCACATCCAGGTTCAATTTTGCAGTGACCCTAGGGTCAGTCTTTCCAACCTGATGAATCATAAGGTGCCCAAAGGTTTCTTCAATATCCACAATAATTGGTCTTTTTCCTTTCGGATACAGTGCCCATTGTAGGAGAGCCTTTTGATCAGGATCATATCCGGAACCTAGGAACAATTTATCTATTTCTTGAGGCAACACTTGTTGATTCAAGTCCTGCTTCTTCAAGAATCCATCAAACAGAAGTGCTGAATTTATGTCCCAACCAGAAAAGATGATAACACCAGCCTCTTTTAATATTTTCCTCCCTTTCTCAGGGGTCATATCTTTCATGAGGGTATCGATTTCATCCTGTAGCCTTTTCATCTGTTCTTCTTCTGGTCTCCCAGCCATACTTCGTTTCACATGAGCCCCTTTATACTGGTACAAGAATGAAAGGAATTCCCTTGAAGAAGCGAATCCATCATCAGCAACAAAGTCCTCATGCTCTGTCATCCTTATATCAACTACATCTTTAATATTGAATTCACCAGTGTCCACATCTACCTCTGCTTCAAAACCAGGGGGATAATCTTCTCTTGGGGAGTCAGCAGGGAAGCTACTAGCAGCAGATTTTGGTGACATGTGAGCCAATGGTTGACTATCCTTTTCAGTGTTGATAAAATGGAGGAACTGTGGGGAACTCTATGCATAATCTCTACCTCATGTTGAAGTAGTTTTTTGGCTATCTCCAAAGGATCTTGGAGGTTTCCAAGTAGGTCTCCATCCACCATCCCCCTTGCTCTTTTCCATTTGAAGGCTTCCCAAGTCATTTCGCTTCTTTCTTTCAAAACCCTGGCCTCTTCCCTTTCAAGGTTCTTGATTAAATCATCTGGCATTTTAGCCACATGTATTCCGGCTTTTAGTTTCTGTGACGCCCTTGCAGCTCTTATATATCCTTCAGGATCAAAGTTCTCTCTAGGATCACCCAGAGTCATGCCATAATAATCTAATTTATTTTGAAGTAAATGATAGCTTTTGGAACTTTTAACAATAAAATCAGAAAACACCAATAACCCTGGCACAATGGATTGTTTACCAAAATCCATAAGATGTTTGGCACTGACAGCAGATAATTGTCTCACAATCTCTAGGCTAGTCACCCTGTTTGGTATTGTAATTGGAAGCATGTATGGCTTTCCTTCATACCCAAATACCCAGATTTCTGTGTGATTAAGGTGGCAATACCAGTCACCCCAGTTGTGATCAATCTGAGACTCTGGAGAGAAGTCTTTTGGCCTAAGGAATCTCTTAATTTCAGGAGACAGAGTATAATCTCTATGTTGTCCAAAGGCCGCACTAAGAGGTTTCACAAAATATTCCTGAAAGTGCCAGTATTGGTTGTTTATGAATCTTTGATCCCATGCAGAAACCCACAACTGAACTGGTTTCTTCAAACCATTCTTATCATAAGCTCTGATGCTGAAATCGTCTGACCAGAAATTGATTTCTTGTCCACAATAAAGAATGATGTGCATCAATAAAGAATACAACGAGAAATGGACATTTACAAGGTCTCCTTTCAACTTTTCCAACCCATGATTTAGGGCTTCTGCAACATAAGTGGCATAGTCAAATGACCTAGGGTTTTTTGATTGTAAATCAGCACATAGAACCATAACCCCAATATCCATGAGAGGATGAGCCTCTAAGCCTAATACTTGGGCTGCAGCATAGTATGTATACTTAAAATACGGATGGAATTGGTTGACATCAAATGGCACCTTGTCATTTTTACTGAATGGAACAAAGGACCCTCCTACTTTTGGCCGATGAATGGGTAATCTCCATGTCCTGTAGATGTCCTCCAAATTAAAGAATTCTCGCGAAAGTTTCTGTATATCAATTCTCTCTTCTACTTCCCAGTCTAGATCAAATACCATATCAATAGTCTATTTGTTAATCACCACCAAGGGATTCCCTCGGTAGTCGCATATGGTTTTGGTTTTTGGATCATAGCAATCTACCAGAGCTTTCATTAATTCAACATCCACAAATACATTCGGGACTACCAATTTCCCTATGTTTTTCTTCCACAGGTTAGTTATGGGCTCAGGAGCATCCCTTCTCTTGTAACTAAATAGGAACAACTCATGTCCTCTGATTTTAGTCCATATGTCTCCTAGATGTTCAAATCTATCTTCCAACCCTTCTTCTTCACTCTTGATCTTTTTGGACCTCACACTGGATGTCGGGCACTGGTCTAGCAAATCCTGAGTCAAAGCTCTACCCTCCTTTTTCTGTCGTTTGGGCTTCTCCTCAGGGTTTAATTCTTTCCCTTTCCTACTCTTTTTAGAAGAAGAAGAAGGTTCCATAATTTTAATTAGTACGAGAAATCACACTTACTTGGAGAACTGTCGAGCTCTTCTGATTGTCGCTTACGAACTTTAGCAAACTCCTTGTAATTTTCCGTCTTTTGGCATCAATCTGGTTCTTATGAAAATTCGATCAATTCAGCTGTAATTGCATGGGCAACTTGTGCACAGTTAATATCTTTGCGTTTATAACGGCTATTCAAATGTTTAAACTTAATTGCAGATGTGACATTCTCCACTTGGGCTTTTAACTCCTTCGCGGGAAGTACTGTTCAACTGAAATGATCGTGAATCGAGTTTTCGATGAAACCCTTGTCTTCGGCTGGATACTTTGATCTTTCATCGAAAGTTCACTTTCATCGATATCACCTTAGCAGCGAATGGCCTATGTCGAAAAACCATTTTCTAGTCTCCTCGAAATCATCTTTTCTTCGATGAACTTTCGTTCGATGAATCATTCGTGAGTTTCATCGAAATCATATTTCGATGAATTTTGTTCTTCGGTGAAAGTTCATGCAAGCCCTCCGAAAGCCTTTTTTCTTCGATGTCCTTTTTATCGATAAAACCCCTCTGTTTTTGTTCGATATAATGTTATCGATGAGATTTGCTTTTCGATGAATGTTTTTTAAGTTTCTTCGGCAGTTGTATTTCTTCGACTTCACCTTTTGCTTTTTGCTTTTCATTTTTCGATGAAACTGGAGTATCGATGAGCGGCTTCTTTTATTTATCGAAAGAGATATTCCGCCGAAGACATCTTACATAGTGTTTTACACGTCATGTTCCATTTCGATGAAAGTATTCTTTTGGTGAAACTCCTTTCGAGATGCTCGACATGATATTTTGGCCGATGATCTTTTAGTTTTTTTCACACCTATGGGAAGAATTTTTTTATTTCAAATATAGTGTTCAACAGAGTGTATGCAAGAAATGATAGCAGCTAGATATTTGTTGTAGACACTGTTACTAATAAATGTATTACATTGTCCTTACATTGCCACCTGATTAGTTCTCTGAGCATTTGAATTTTTGTATGGCCTTACAATAATTATCCTTTCCCAAGATATGGACTATGTTTGCTTTCTCTTTTATTGTAAAGATTTTCAATAGGGATGAGTGCAATTAAAAAATTTAATTGACTCATGTACTATTTTAAACTTAAAAAATTCTTAAGATGCAGCAGGAGATTAGAAAACAAATTTTGGAAGGAATTTTTCAACTGTGTGATGCAAGCAAAATTATAATCTGTCAGTTCACTTTCCCAAATGACAAATGGGTCCAAGGCAACAAAATGTACCTGCTTGGTAACGCCCAAGTCATCACTTATAATCTGGAAAGAATAAACAAAGGGCATTAGTGCAAGGAATTGATAACAGCATTTTTTTATGTCACATATTTGCAATTTTCATGAATGAAAATAACCATCTAGCATTCACAAAAAAACACCACTATAAAGAAAACCAAGAGAAATGATACATAAAATACATGGGACTTGAATAAGGACCCATATAAACCTGTTATGCTAATGAAACTGAGAATATTTCTGGAACATACGAGGAAAATGTGAAACAAACAATGGCCATATCTATATATATACACACACGAAATGAGCTACAGTAGAAAATAGGCTGTATCTTATAAAAAAGATCACTTTTTACCTTTCAGAAATTGAGAGCCTATATTTTGCATAAGCACGCATCATACTGCAAGAGAAACTTTTTACTTTTCGCACTAACAAGTTCCTGACAGAATAGAACCTGGAATTTTACATCCATTGATAAAACCATCCATCATATACTCAGAAAAGAAGAAAATTTCTTCCTTTTGTATCAGAAGATTAATGTTTAGTTTCTCAATTTTTTTAGCTACAGCAAGTTTTAAATAGTTATATAGTTTAAAATGGCAATGTTGATAATGAAGGAGTTATTTGTTGAGTGAATCTTAAATTAAATAGAGCCAGCTATTCATTGCATCCCTAACATCAAAGCATGTATAAATAAAATAATCCTACATCAAAAAAGTCAGCTCTCACTCCTGCCTCTTGGTCGGTACCCCAAGAAAACTCAGTTGCAGGCCTCAATTTGTCAGTTAATCCTCAAGTTCAAGACAGTTGTTGTCCTCCCAATCAATTTGCAAATATTATCCTGCCTTTGGCCTTTTTAAACAAACAAGTTTGCAGGGAAAACATGATCACATCAGAGTAGCAAATTACAAGAACAATGGAGCAGAAATAAGGAAAAAGTCAGGCAGATCCAACGGCTTTTTTGGCAAATACCTAGGTTGATCAAGACCCTACCACAGCACTGTCT
Organism: Cryptomeria japonica; assembly: GCF_030272615.1. Taxonomy (NCBI): domain Eukaryota; kingdom Viridiplantae; phylum Streptophyta; class Pinopsida; order Cupressales; family Cupressaceae; genus Cryptomeria; species Cryptomeria japonica. Next base: position 406,071,246 of record NC_081408.1, read on the forward strand.
AGCCACCATCCACTTCCTAAGAAGCTTTAATTCATGTTTCTAACAAACCTTATGGTCCCCTTTGAATTCAATGGCATAGGATGTTAACGCAATTCTGTATGTTTATTATTTACGATGTCATTGGGAAATATGAAGTATGCAAAGCTATATTTGCAATTATTCACAATGCGTGAATCAAGATTGGATGGCATCAGTGTTGTGGTGTTTGCCGGTTGGCTGTTGAGAGTTGCTTTAAGCATATTGTGTCTCTGTTTTCTTTGAATTTTTGAAGGTGTTATGTGTTGGGAATATTACATCATTCCCATTGTTGTTGGTAGATTGAATAGGTTTGTTTGTTTGAGTTGTTTAAACAACTCAATATATTAGGGAGTCATTTTAGGATGATTCCTATAATATAGGATCTGAAAAATCCTATAAATATGTAGTTTGTATTAAACAAAGACAAAGAATTACAGCACAGTTTTATTTGTGTAAAATATTTGCATGCTTCTATAATTCTGCCCAAAGTCTCTCATGGCATGAGAGCAGAAAAATTATCGCAGAGAGAAATATGGGATTGGATAAGTTTGGTGGACCAAGCTGAAGAAGATTTAGACTGTTTTGGGGAGACATGGTTGATCTCTCTATTTCATGTTTGTGTGAAACAGGTTCATTTCTGGATGAAGTGTCTATTGCATGGATCTTATGAGACATGCTACATGCAATTTGTGTCTGCCACTAAAGTTAGAACCTATTCATCCCCTGTTGTATATGTCTTTGTAATATTGTATTGTCCTTTATTTTTTTCATTGCAGAGGAGGTTGAGGTTAAGAGCTTTTCCTTGTCACTAATTTCTCATCAGTGCATGACATTTTTTCCATCTTCTATGTCTGACTCTAGAGTGTGAAAATTCATCTAGGGAATAAGTTGTCAATGTGTTTAGGAACACAAGCCCATCAAAGCAACAAGCATCATGCTAAAAGAATGACAAGTTCTGGTGAAGAAGAAACTAATAGTATGGAGGCACATGGTAGCCACAATTCATAGAAGAGGAATAATTTTCTATCAACTCTAGCATGGGCGGGCTTCTCACATAATGGATGAGCCAGCAAATCAAAGTAATCTGGAACATTTGAAATAAGTATGCCGCCCCACATAAAAAGATTGTAGATATTCTGAAGAGGGTTGCTGAATTTCTGAACCACCACTGATATGCTTTTCAAAGGAAAATATAGACTTTCAAAGAGAATGTCATGGAGGAATAGGCATACAATTGATGAGAGAGGACTTGCCAAAAGATTATAAAATCCAAATTTGTCATGTATAATATGTTTGGGTGATTTTGACGGTAGGTAATTTTTTATCATCTTTGATTCCATTGAAGACTGTCAAATTGATGAAAACTATCTTTGAATTTTTCAGCCATTCAAAAGTTGTTACATGTTCCAAATTCGTTCTACTATAATCTAAAGTTACCGGTTCTGGTTCGGATTCGGGTTCGGATTCGGGTACGGGTTCACGGATTCGGCAAAAAAATAATTTTTTTGGGTACGGGTACGGGTTCGTCCGTACATATATATATATATATATATATATTTTAATTTTTTTTAATATATATATATATATATGTTCAAACGTCAAACATCAAAATTATATATGTTCACAGTTCAAACATACAAATATGAAACATCAAACATACAATGTAACTTTCCCATACAATGATACATAGATGATAACAGATAAATCATAAATCAATAAATCATAAATCCATAATTGCATGAAATGCATCATAGAGGGGCGGATTAGGGTTTAGATGTAATTAGAAGATTAAAAATATTGTTTTTTTATTGTTTTTAAATGCTTGCTAACCTGTGGGCCCCGTTTTTGGGAACCCACGGGCTTGGGTTCACCCGGGTCCTCCTGGGTTCACCCGGGTCCTCCTGGGTTCACCCGGGTCCTCCTGGGTTCGCCCTGGGTCCCACCCGGGTCCTGCCTAGGCAGCTGGGTTCCCTGTGGGTCCTGCATGGCAGAACCCACAGGGAACCCAGCCGCCTGGGCAGGACCCGGGTGGGACCCAGAGCGAACCGGACCAGGACCAGGACCCAGCCAAAATAGGGGAGAACCGGTATCTGAGACTATAATGAGCATCATGGTGGGGCTGGAACATATGCTAAAAGCATATAATTAACGAGTTGTATAGAGATGATATGATGTCCCCAAGCAAGACTCCATCCAGTATTGTTATTATTAAGAAAGCTCCTTGTATTATCTTTATAAATGATGTGAATAAAGGAGTGGACAATCTGGATATATGATCCTGATCAATAAGACTAAAGTTACAAAGACATAAGGACTTGCAAGCATCCAAGCTTTATTGTCATGATGGTAACCTTGCTAATTAACCATCTTACACACAACAATAATACTTGTGAGCTCTATTAATATGAAGACCAGCCACATATACCAAGGGAGGACACTTATAAGCAACTGAATTAGTGACGGGACCATTGCAATTACTCTATTACGCAGTGGCTCATGTTAAAGAGGAACATATAAGGAAGAGGCTAAGTCTCACAGTCACATATAATTTCATCCCATATGGTCGATGCCCTATCCCAAGGAAAGTCAAAACTATCAAGAAAAGAGCAAACAATTCCTCAATACATCAATGTTTGCATACAAGATGAATTATCTAAAGTGACATGGCTAAGATTAGAAAATAAGGAGTTTGAGAAGGCAACAAGTAATACCAAGTCTTCCACGATAGCGATTAAGGAATAACCCGGATCATTGAGAATTCAGAATCCTTATCGATATTACAACAACTTAATAGAGACTACCTCAGCAAAGGTAATCCACGTGGAGGCGACATACGCTCAACAATTCTATCACAAGTATTATATCCAGAGTACCGCCGGGATAACAATTCACCAAGTTGAGAGAGAATTAAATGGACTATCGTGGAAATCATTGTTGGACCATGAGGTTATCGACATCCCTTACAATATGGACAGCGACTAGATATTGAGATGGCACAATAGCTATTTGCCAAGGCAGGGGTTTGGTCAAATATAATCAGCGACTATCATGTTCTATAAGAAGACACAACGATTTGAATATAGAAACGATTAATGGATGAGGAGCACATATTGATGGGTACGCAGGCTATGTGATCTCCCTAAACGAACAGCAACTTGGAATACTCCAATCTGAATTGTCTTAACAATGAAAGGAATTATATGTAAGAAGTTTCTGACACAACCACACATATCCATCAGGAGTTAGAGACTATCTGATGATCGATCAAATATTAATTAAGGAGATTGCTATCAATCTAATCGATATTACTCAAAGTCAATTACAATGCAATAAGAAAAGCATTACTAATATCGATTAAAGATATCAATTTAGTAAGAAGGCTTAAGCAACTGGTGTGGTAATGAAAAGGTGAGATCTGTATACAGCAGTTAGCATTTGTTATTAATGTAGTTGATAATCATGAAGAAGTGCGATAATAAAGGGTAGTGTCTCATTGTTACCAAAGGATGCTAACCTTTCAGTTTTGGGAATATATAAGACCAATCAAATCAGTCAATTTCTGGCATGGATGGTTTTTTAATAATATATGCAGAACATAATATTATATAAGAAGGGAATTATATGAAGACAGTGCAATAAATCAGATAATATATATAAAATCTATACACCAGACTAAAGACTAATCTATAAGAAGATGATATGTAGCAACAATTTATAACATGGAGGCATATATGTCAAGTATATGAATCAGAGGAATACCATTTGATCTGACATAGATATCAGAATTAAAGGGGACTTCAATAGAAATGTTAGATTTATTAGTATTAGAATAAGCTTGTCAAAGTGCTTTGTGGGCCCCACACAATAATTATTCGGACTCCTATAAATAAAGAATCCTAAAATAGTGTCTGCAGCAATTAGAAAAGGTTTTGGAGATTTCACCATTATTGTTGCGTTTTTAGCAGCAGCTCCATTAAAGGGAATGGGACCCACTTGGAAGACTTTGGAATATTGGTTGTGGTTTTTACTTTAGCCCCACTTAAGCCTTGAAAATTATTGTTTGTGATTTGAACAATCAGCATTACCAAAAGGTCAACAACATGTTGAAGATTGAAGATTTTTGTTTGGAAAAATTATTAATGTTTTTTTTCACCTATTCTCCACTAATTGTGAGATATCAATAAGATGGTCTAAGAGGATGTCTACAATATAGAAACATATATCTAAAATCAGAGAATCTATCAAGATAAGTATTACTTTTCGAGACTAGCCTTAAAACTTTAAGTCGAATATTATAATGAAATTTTGATAAAATAATATTTATTAATGTATTACAACTCTCACTTTAAGTTAGAATTGTTGTTTCAGAACTAAATCAAGGAAAATTCCGAATGGGACCATTACAGATGAGAGCTCATTAATCAATTGTACTCCAAAGGAGGACTTTGAAGGTCATCGAGACCCAAATTTAAAATATTCCAGAGGTAAAGTGTAACGTTAAGAAGACTGAGTGATCAATCTGTCTATTGAACAACCACCTACAATTATAGATTGGCTATCTAATAATAGTTTTAGATTGAAGTTAAGTTTTTTCACATTCCTAGGTTGGTATTGTTTATTGTCTAGTTGTTAGTTTGGTGTTTCAAAATGTTATACTAGTTCTTACAGAAGTATTTATGTCAGTCTAAAAGTCCAATAAACATATTGTATATTGTCAATGCAACTTAAGGTCAAGTTGTATCATTATGTTTAGAATAGGGTCCATTTTTTCCTCTTCAATATATGAGTCATTAATTGTCATGTCATCAAAAGAATGTATGTTAAAATATTTAAAAATGTCAAAAAATATAAATTATAAAAATTGTCTCAATTGTAATTGGATTGCAATGAATGTCAAAAAAATTATAAAATTGTCTCAATTATAATTGGATTGCATGATTGGTGGTAGGTACCCAACACTCCTTGTAGAAAGTTCACATCAAGGGGTGGAGGATATATTCTTTCCTCGCAACCGTGAAATGAACCTCAAAAGACAAATTTGCCAAGCAGCAAAATAACTAGAGGATGAAGGCATAGTTGGCTGGAGGACATTCAACAACCTCTCTTCAGTCACAAGTGACAAGGCCATGAAATTGCATTAGTGACAAAACTATTTGTATCCAAAATAACTAAAGCCAAGAACAGTTTCCAAGCGGCAGTGGCAACCATCTCATATCATTTGTGATCAGAGTGGCAATGATCTATAATGGTAGCTGCATACGCAACGAGGACTTAGTTCTCAAGCTTTGTATGTTGTGGTGGGATGTGTATATCCCCAATCACAATTCTTGGTTGATTATGAATGGATGTATTTGTCCCCATTCACAAGATGATATAAGTGATTGGAAGTGTTTGTGCCCAATCACAAGTGTTGAGTAATTATGATTGAAAGTGTGCATCCCCAATCATAATTGTTGTGACCAGAAGTGTGTCCCTGTTCATAATTGTTGTAAGACCTTGGATAGATGTGTTAGTTCCTATCCTTGGTTACATGGGTAGATATGTTTATCCATATCCTTGGATGAAAGAACAGTAAGTGTAGCGAGGCTAGTTCCACTATTGCTTGTCAAGAGTAGATGTGTATGTCCCTACTCATATCATATGATGAACTACTGAATGTGTTAATCAAGTATTGTTGGTCCAATTATCCCCATTTAGAGAATGATGCAATATGGGGGGGTGTGGGGGGGTGTTAGGAATATTGCATCATTCTTGTAGTTGTTAGTAGATTAAATAGTTTTGTTTGTTTGAGTTGTTGAAAGTTTGAAACAACTCAATATATTAGGGATTCGTTTTAGGATATGTAGTTTGTATTAAACAAAGACAAGAAGAATTAAAGCACGGTATTATTTGTGCAAAATCTTTGAATGCTTCTATGATTCTGCCCAAAGTCTCTCATTAAGGCTCATTATCAGAAGATGGAAAAGGCCAAAGGCCCTATAAGGAAGGCTAGTGTCAATTTTTAGTTGCCATTCACTTTCAGACTTAGGGTTTGTCATGATGATATTGGGAGAAGCTGGTTTAGGTTTGCACAGTCTTCCAAATTCAAAAGCTATTACTCATCAGGATTTCATAACTAAGCTAGCAAAGAGTGTTTCAAATCCATCTCAACAAGGTTGGCTTCTACAATTATTGCTTCATGATCAGTTTGATGGTATGTTGTTAATCCCCTCTTCAATGTATATGGATGGCTTAAGGGTCAAATCAAAGGAGCTTGCTGGTGTTCATGGTGTTACTAATAAAAACGGTGTGTCATCACAGCTATAATCCTTATAGTGAGAGGTTCGAGGTGTACAGGTCTACTCTGCAAATATGGGGAAAGTAATGCTCGGCTTAATGGTAACTAATAGAAATGGACCCCTAGAAGTATCCAAGGACAATACTAGACTGGCTTTCTATCGAAAATTTGTGCGTCGAGCTAAGTGGATGACAGAAACAAATCATGGGGTTCACATCAATTTGGTGAACCCAACAGCTAGGTCTAGGGGCTCCCATAATGTGTTATAAGCGGAATAAATGATGGACTGGGGTGGTGTTATGGCTTCTAGAATAGGGCATTGGCTCATGTGTTAGTGATTTTTTAGTTCTTTTCTTTTTACCTCAGTTTGTGTTGTTTGTGTGCAGCAGCTATCTAGAACGTATTCCTTGTTTTTATCTTGGCTGAGGATTGTGATTTACTGGTCGAATGGTGACTCTTTGGCCTGGGTCCATAATTTTGTTCTTATATTTTACCTTTCTAGACATTTCTATGAATAATGGTTTTTACCTTTCTTGGTCTAGTGTCTCACAGATTCCCCAAAATATATAATCTTAAAAAAATATTAAATATATATAAGCATAAATCAATTTAATTTATATATATAAACTATTTGTTTTTACTATATTTTTATATTGTTATTATGCTAGGTTGTTGATTCTAGTTCGGGCTTGGGTTCGGGTTTGATGGTTCATGTTTAGTCCTTAATGTGAGGTTGGTAAACTCACGGATAAACAAGGATTTCCCACACGTACCAACTATTCAAGTAACAGAACATTCATATATCAAAACCAGAGAAACGGGACTCGCCCGAAATCGCCTAAACTCGGCGAGTCCGGGTCCGAGTCAGGCCAAACGAGTCCCAGGGGCTTGGACTCGGACTCGCCGAGTTTGGCAATTTTGGCCCAAAATCGCCAATCTCGGCGAGTCCCGAGCCTCGGACTCGGCCGGCGTGGGCATGGTTTAAAACACAAAAAAAAATTAATTTGCATAGTTTTTTTAAATCCGTTTTTTTATGTTAAATGTCTTCTAGCCCTAAAAGTGACTTTCATTTCATTCACTTGCAAAAAAAGGAAGAGTAAAGTGAGTTGGGAAGAAAAACAAGGGTGCATAGAAGAAAAACCAGCAAGGAGGAAGCTCTAGTTTTCTTCAATTTGTCACATTGGAGCTGCATTGTGTTTCGATTTGGTGCATCAAGAGTTGGATAGGAAGAGTTTGTAGCTCATTTCAAGCTTGTTGTAAGAGGTAAGATTGTTTTTTTTAACATTATTTTGTTTCTTATATGCAAAAATTCCATTTTCTATTTATTTATTTTGAAAGTTTTATATTTTCTTGTATGCAAGATATTTTGTATGTTTGTAATTTGTATGTAGCATGTAGTATGTAGTTGTACCATGTAGGGTTGTATGTAGGGTTTGTAAATTTATTTTTTTTTAAATTGTAGGGTTTGACAAACCCTACAATTTTTTTTTAAAAAAATTTACAAACCCTACTTTAGTTTTTTTGAATGTATGTATTAATTTTATTTTGTATTTGTAATGTTTTATTGCAGCAAACTTCACTTTATTATTTGCCTCAGCTTCAACTTTCACAAAACTATCCTAAAATGTCTACTTCAGCTTCTAGACCCCCCATGAGAAAGGACCCTGCTTGGAAATATCATGAGGATTTTCCAGGGCAAGGAAAGGGGCAAACAAAATGTATGTTTTGCAAAACAATATTCCATGGAGGTATATATAGGCTGAAATACCATATTGCTGGTGTGCGTGGACATGATGCCGAACCATGCCTAAAAGCAGTCTCTGAGGCCATACGTGATTGTTATGTAATGGTTGAGGAGATTGAAAGAAAAAAGAAACAAAAGGAGGATCGAGCAGCCATTGGGAGAGAGACAGTTTTAGGAAGAGGGACACAGTTAGGTTGTGTTGGAGGCCCTTCTTCCTTACCTCCATATCGTTCCACTCAGTTTGCTACTGCTAGTGCTTCCGTTTGTGCTTCTGCTTCTATAAGTGGCAGTGCCACTGCCACCGCCACTTCTCATGCTCCTACCACTAGTAGTCATAGTGGGAATGTTACCATTGGACCTAGGATTCGTAAATCTAGGTTGGATTCCTTCTTTGTGCCTCGCACTACTCCTGGGTCCCAACCGTCGCTTGAGGGCATGGGTTGGAACAAGGAGGTCCATGATGCTGCTAAAATGGCAATTGGCAGGTTTTGGAGCTACAGCTGTATTCCATTCTTTGTAGCCAGGTGAATGTTTTACTTTTATGTTTGATAACTTTGATTGTTTTAATTTTTATAGTTAACTTATCTCATTGAATTTTTATACTTATCTCATTGAGTTTCTTTGCGACAGGTCTCCTTATTGGCAACAAATGGTTGATGCCATTACCATATGCGGGGCGGGGTTCAAAGCCCCTAGTGAGAGTGATTTGAGGGGACCCATTTTGTCTCAAATGGTGGATGATGTGAAAAAGGATTTAGATGAACAACGCCACATATGGAGCACTAAAGGCTGCACCATCATGACTGATGGTTGGACGGATAGGAGAAATAGAACTCTCCTTAATTTTCTTGTTTCTTCCGCAGGTGATTGATTAATTTTAGTTTCATATAGTCTTTAATTTTTTATTTTTTATCTAATGGTTTATTGAATGATCATTGACCTAGCTTTATTTTTTTATTTCAGGGGGCACCGTTTTCATCAAGTCCATTGATGCCTCCACCCATTGCAAGAATGCCACCTACCTATGTGAGCAGATAGAGGAGGTGATTGAAGATGTGGGTGAGGAGAACGTGGTACAGGTGGTGACCGACAATGCAGCAAATTATGTTCCTGCGGGTAAACTTTTGATTACAAACTAATTTTGTTTGCAAATTAATTACTATCTTGTAGTTTGTACCTCCATTAATTACAATTTACAATGCAACAAATTATGTTGCTGCAGGTAGACTATTGATGGAGAGGCACCCATCTATAGTTTGGACTCCATGTGCTGCTCATTGCATTGACCTCATGTTGGAGGATATTGGAAAAATCCCATGGGTCAAGAGATGTGTAGAAAGGGCAAGAAATGTCTGCAAATTTGTATATAATCATTCATAGGTGTTGGCTCTTATGAGACAATACACAGAGCAGAAGGAGTTGCATCGTCCAGGAATCACAAGATTTGCCACAAACTTCCTCACATTGCAGTCCATGCTTAGGTCTAAGCCTGCCTTGAGACGTATGATTGTTGGTGAGGAGTGGTCTTCCTCATCCTATGCTACCACCCTGCAGGGATAGAGATGGCAGACTGCATTTTTGATGAGCAAGGCTTTTGGGTCCCTTGTGATGAGATAGTGAAGGTAATTTTTTTATAAATTCTACAATTTAGCTTCATGTTTTATAAGTTATTATATGTATTCTCTTATTTGCTCATTTTTCTAAATTACACAATATTTTCAATTTTGCAGTTTGTTAAGCCCTTGGTGGTTTTGTTGCGAGTTGCGGATGGAGATAAGCCCACAATGGGCTATATATATGAGGGCATGGATAGGGCGAAGGAGGCCATCAAATTCGTCTATGGAGCAGATGAGAGCAAGTATGGTCCCATTTGGGAGATCATTGATAGGAGATGGCATCATCAGCTACATAGGCCCATCCATGCGGCAGCCTATTATCTGAATCCGGCATTCCGTTTTATCCCTTCTTTCAAGGCTGATGCAGAGGTCCTTAATGGGCTATATGCAATCATGGAGAAGATGGGACCTGCCAGTACTTCTCAGATAGACCTTTTTCGAGAGCTACAGATGTTCTCAGATGCACAAGGGGAGACCTTCTCTCGTCCTGTCGCCAAACACGCTAGAACAACTATGATGCCAGGTAAAAATAAATTGTTAGGCTTAATTTTAGTTTTATTCAATACTATATTGTAACTTGTTAAATGAGTTCATGAGTGAGACTGATTTTATTTATTTTTCTCATTTCAAACTCAGATCATTGGTGGAACTTTTTTGGCCCAGAGACACCAAATGTTCAGAAGTTGGCCATTCGTATCTTGAGCCAACCATGCAGCGCATCAGGTTGTGAGCGCAATTGGAGTATGTTTGAGCACATACACTCCAAGAGGCGCAATAGATTATCTGTGGAGAAGATGAATGATCTCGTCTTTGTTCACTACAACCTCCGCCTGAGAATGAGAAAGAATGCAACAGTTGACATGTCTCCTATCATTCTAGATGAGGTTGATCTTGAAGCAGAGTGGGCCAATGAGAATCAGACAGCTCCTGGGACTCCTACAGCTGTATTTAGTGATGATGACATTGATTGGATCGACCAGGTAGATATAGAGGCTGAGGCTGTAGCCATGGCAGAGGAGGAGCAGAGAACACGAGCAGAGACAGGAAATACTGAGACTCGGAGTGACACAGCTGTTCCTGTTGTTGGTGAGCATGACACAGCCGTTCCTGATGTTGGTGAGCATGGCATGGTGTCACGGGGAGCAACTATGGCTGCTGAATCATCCAGGACCTACTTTAAACGCCTTCGCAGGGGGCCAAGGCGAGAGGGTGCACGGCCATCTCAGCCATAGGCTTGTACACTTGTAGTTGTATTTAGTTTTACTATTTACCTTTGGTATTTGTATGAAACATTTGATGATGATCATATGATGACATGGATTTTTTATTCCATGAGTTTTGTAATATTGTATACATTTGACAATATTTATATATCTATGTTTCTTATTTTCTTCAGCTACAATTTGCGTTTATGCTTATGTGATTGATGTATACTTGTGTATGTAATCAAATGAGCCGAGTTTAATGATGTTTCTATGTCTTTAAGGTGTATTCAATAAAGGGTGTCTGAAACAAGTTTTAAATCTTTAAAAATCTCTAAATTTCTTGAGTTTTTCACTTTCCCGAGTCCAGCCGAGTCTGACGCCGAGTCGGCCTTGCCGAGTCCGAGTCGGCCTTGCCGAGTCCGAGTCGGCCTTGCCGAGTCCGAGCCGAGTCCGAGTCCCGTTTCTTTGATCAAAACATAAGTAACAATAACAAACAGCTATACCAAAAGAATGATATCTTAATTGAATTCTCAAGAATATGCCAGTACAATACCATCCTTGCCGAGGTTCCATCCGAATCATATATAGACTCAACGATTGGCCAAGTTGCCAACCGTCACTAACTACCAACTACCCCATGGGAACCTCTCCGCGACTCAAACATAAACATAAACATAAACACCCATCCCAACTACAAACTAACATGTGTTATTGATCCCTAACATCAGCCCCCCCAGAAAAGTAGTCGTCTTCCAGACGACTAAGACAATAGGAGCTAGAATACAAAACAAAAGAATAGGACTGAGAAGGGGGAGGAGGCATCCCTGTAGTGGTCGAAGAAGAAGGTTGTTGCCCTGTGTGGAGTCTAAGGGTCTTCTCTACCATCAGCTGTCGTTCCCGTGCCTTCTTCACCATGTGTGCGGCCTCCAACAGTTTTTTGTCTTTTTGCTCCATCTGTAAGGTAAGCTCGGCCACTTTTGTTGCCAGAACTTGCACCTCCTTCTTCTGCATGCTGCAACGGGCCTCATAAGTAGTCACCTTCGTTACTAGCTCAGCCCTCAGGTTCTTCTCTACTGTGGCTAGCTACGCACGCTTCTCCCCTTCCTTCTCCAGTTTTGCCACATACAGCCGCTGAGCCTGTTGCTCTATTTGACTCTGTCACATCTGCACGTACACATCCCGGAAGGATCCTTCCATACTGCGCAAGGTGGCACCCAAGGTGCCCACTCCTTCCACTAGTCGCATGCGCTTCCATTCCTGTACCATCTTCGGCGTACTACTGTCTAGCCACCCCTGCTGCTTGAAGTGGCGCGCAAACTCGTCTGCACATCCAGAAGTGTTTATGTTTATGTTTATGTTTCGCCGAGAGGTTCCCATGGGGTAGTTGGTAGTTAGTGACAGTTGGCAACTTGGCCAACCGTGGAGTCTATATATGATTCGGATGGAACCTCGGCAAGGATGGTATTGTACTGGCATATTCTTGAGAATTCAATAAAGATATCATTCTTTTGGTATAGCTGTTTGTTATTGTTACTTATGCTTTGATATATGAATGTTCTGTTACTTGAATAGTTGGTACGTGTGGGAAATCCTTGTTTATTCGTGAGTTTACCAACCTCACATTAAGGACAAAACATTTTGGCGTCGTTGCCTGAACGAACCTGGAGATAACTATGGTGGCAGGCGGAAGGAATTAATGGGCCGGCCATTCAACCAGCAATTAATTGTCGTGGACAGCGACACACACGAAGAAAGTACCGCGGAAGAGGCACGAGCTGATCAGTTGACGGCAGACTTGGTAGAGTCGTGGGACGTGTCGGTCACACAGTACACGTAGAGGGAGGCTCAGGAGAGAGCAGTCTCTGAAGGCACGATATGTGGTGAACTCACCGTCAGCACTCCAGTCTTTGACTTACTCGGAAGTATTCCAAGGTTACTCGCCAGAAATCTGATTGCACTTCAAGACCGAAGGGAGGAAACTGCACAGGAACTCCGTCGGCAACAAGTACTCCAAAGGTACGAAGAGCGGAACCGTAGGGAGGAAGAGGAGAGGGAGACAAGCCGACGTCATACCTCTAGCGCTTAATGCTCCTACAGCCAAACAAAGACAAACGTACCATTGCCACCGAAGGAATAGACGAGGGAACTGTACGGAGATCTCTCCGTATAAAAGAACAGGGCGAGCGGAGACGACGGCTAAGGGAGGTTGCTGACTCGAAGAGCCCTGAGAAACATGGCAGAAGTCGGAGTGTGAGTCAGAGTCGTAGTCGAGAGAGACAAAGGCCGTGTACGTGGAAGGAGTTGGCGGAGGTCACCAGGAACCTGCCACTTCCAAATGTAGCGGAGGAAGATCTCGTCGACCAGGCCCCACACTCGACGTTGAATGAAGAAGACTCTAGAGCCGAGTCGCAAAGCAACCCGTCAGAGCATTCTGAACAAGGAGAGGAGGCGGTAAGGGACCTGCACGAAGAGGTCGCCAATATTTTTGAAGCAACATTATCCGACATCAGGAATTTGTCCTTGACAAAGGAAACCAAAATAGGAGGGTCAGATCCAGAAACCCCGGGAAGGAGGGACTATAGGAGCGAGGGTGACCAAAGCCCTGCGGACAGAGGTCCAACCAGGTCAAGAGCGTAGGGTACCTTCCAGACACATAATACCTTCCGGGCATATAGTAACTTCCAAGCGCTACATAAAACCCTCCAGACAAAAAAAATGGCACACAACCCGGAAAAACAAAGGCTTCCAAAATTCATGGGCGACGGGTTGGAGGATCCCGTACGACAATGTAAGACATGCGTGACCATTTGGGAGGCAAATGGCCAGGACGACCAGGATTACTGGTTGAAGGCATTTCTAGCCACTCTGCGAGGAATAGCAATTGATTGGTATACAGACTTGGATGCCCAATATAAAACGTCCTAGAACAATCTGGAAGTCGCACACATGGTGAAGAAGGCACGGGAACGGCAGTTGATGGCAAAGAAGACCCTCAGACTCCACACAGGGCAACAATCTTCTTCTTTGACCACTACAAGGACGCCTCCTCCCCCTTCTCAGTCCTAGTCTTTTGTTTTGTATTCCAGCTCCTATTGTCTTAGTCGTTTGGAAGACGACTACTTTTTGGGGGGGGCTGATGTTAGGGGTCAATAACACATGTTAGTTTGTAGTTGGGATGGGTGTTTATGTTTATGTTTATGTTTATGTTTATGTTTATGTTTATGTTTATGTCCCCGAGAGGTGTCCGTGGGGTAGTTGGTAGTTAGTGACGGTTGGCAACTTGGCCAACTGTCGAGTCTATATATGATTCAGATGGAACCTCGGCAAGGATGGTATTGTACTGGCATATTCTTGAGAATTCAATAAAGATATCATTCTTCTGGTATAGTTGTTTGTTATTGTTACTTATGCTTTGATATATGAATGTTCTATTACTTGAATAGTTGGTACGTGTGGGAAATCCTTGTTTATCCATGAGTTTACCAACCTCACATTAAGGACTAAACAGTTCAGTTCGTGGATTCAGGCAAAAAAAATTTGGGGGTTGGGTTCATTTTGGGTTCATCCATATAAAAACATATAAAAATAAAATATATATACAAAAACATATGGAAAATATATTTGTAGTAGTAATTAACTTCAAAATACACACTATACTAATAGTCACATAACATAGCAAAATACATCACTATATTAATAGTCAAATATTAGTCAATCAATTGCCATGATATATATTAAAATTCAAAACTAATTTTGTCAAGTGTCAACAATCAGCCATCACTGATCAAATATCATATGGGTCATCAAAAATAACATCATCCTCCTCAGCAGGGCTGGACCCACAAGCTATGGCTGATATCCTACATGAGACCCCGGACCCAAGACTTTTCCCCTATGAACTGGTATCCTAGTTATTGTGATTATTTGTTTATATTTTGAATATATGTACATATGTTTGTAATCAGCAAATAATTATATTAGTTTTATTATTAGTTGGCAAAGTTAGTTCTCCGTTGTAGAGCAATCAGCAGTTGTTGACAGTTGGTAGTCCTCAACAACCATTAGCCTCCTTGTATATAATTTCATTGTAAACATGATCAGGGGATGGAACATGTGAAAGTTTTTAAACTAATTTTGTAATATCACATGAACGAAGTAAATCGACAAATCCTTGTGTAATAGTTGTTGTAATTCCTTTATTATTTTTCTGTTGATTATATTGTTTATTCTACAATAATCATTCAAGCAGAACTAGGCACTAAACATTTGGCGTGATTGCCTCTAAGAATCCTACTAAAATATAAAGCAAGGACGGGAAAATGGCCATATAATGGGACAGCCCATGGAAAAACTTGTACAAGCAAATGAAGAAAGGGAAGACAAGTTCACACAAGATATACTGAACTTATGGGACATTTCCATCAAAGAGCACATTTGAAGGGAAGCCGTCCAGAGTGAAGTCCCTCGGGACATAATATGGAACAACTTACACATCAATGAGGAAAATGATCATCTTTTTCATCAATTACCAAGATTCATTGCACACCACTCCATTATCCTACAAGACCTCCACGGAAAGAACAAACAAGAACAATGTAGACAACAGATACTAGAATGATATGAGGAAAGGAACCGAAGAGAAGAAGAGGAACATGATTCCAGTCGATGATGCACTCTTGGGAATTAATGCCCTTACATCCTAATAAAGACAAGAAAAATATTACAAGCAATGTCATCAGATTTCCACAATCCATTAGTCTATCTGAATAATGCTTCTGGATGCAAAAATTCCTACACAATCAGATCCAGAAGCATTATTCAGATATTACAAGCAGTCATGAATTAGTAGAGAAAAAAGTTAGAAGGTCCCTACAAATAAAAGAACAAAGGGAATGACAGAGAAGATTAGAGGGAATTGTCAAAGACACTGAAGGATTTTTGAAATAAAACCCAAGCCCACCGATGAGAAAAAGCCAAAGTGTCAGCTGAAGTCATAGTCATGATGAGAGAAAACCCTTCATGACTGAAGAATGCACGAAAGGAGAGTGGAAGGAAATAGCAAGGCATCTACCACTCCCCAATGAAGTGTACAAAGCTCTCGCCAACCAAGCACAAAAATCATCTGTACCAACATCGAATGAAGAGGAGGCAAAAGGAGAACCTATAGATGAACTAACAAAAACATATGAAAATAATATATGCTGTATTGAAGAACTATTAATTTCAAAAGATCCAAGAATCGGATGGCCTGAGCCTAAAACCCCCAGATGCAATGAGCATAGAAAAAATCTCTAAGGCAACCCAAGTGTGAGGAACATTGAAAAAAGGACGAGTAGAGGATTCCTATGTGGTTGAGAGTGCAAGAGACACAACGAAACCTATAAATCAAAACTCTCTACCCAAGTTCTAGTCACAAAGGGTGCATCAGCAAAGAAGGATGGTGACTCCCCCAGCAATTCCAAATATTGAGAGGCAGAAACTTTTGAAGTTCACAGGGAATGGAATGAAGGATCCGCTATGACATTGCAAAACATGTGAAATGATATGGATTGCAAGCGGCCAAGATGATAGGAATGATAGGACTATTGTTAAGAGCATTTCTAGCAACCTTGGGGGCAAGCATTTGACTGATTCATAGAACTTGAGGCAAACTCCACAGCTCCATAGCCTTATGGGACGCATTGAAAAAAGCATTCGAGGAGGAATTTAAATTGCTTTCAAATGATAACGAAATTGAAATCTACAGTATAAAACAAGGTAAACATGAAAATGTAAGAGCCTATAATTGTAGACTCAAAGAACTACTACTGGAACTAGAAAACCAACCTACAACGAACTAATGAAAAGATGGTTCATTAAAGGGTTGATTCCTTCCCTACGAAAGAAAATGAAAGTTGTACCACAGTCCTTTTAAGCCAATGCATATAATTTGATATGGACATAGAGAGTGAAGATAAAACATCTTCTCAAGGGAAGCGAAAAACAAAAGATGACAGGATAGACGATAGTAGTGATAACGAATCAAAGATTGTCCAAGCCTTGAGAAGAGATATGATGAGAATGATGAAGGAATTGAAAGCAGAAAAGGAAGTTACAAAAGAAAATAAAAGATGGTGATGCATCAAACATAAAATGGAAGGGCATATTAAAACAAAATGTCCAAAGAAGTTATTTTGTGGCATCTGCCAAGTCATGGGGCATTCTATTAAGGAAAGCCTATTTAACCTAAACAAGAAGCACACAAGTGCTCTTTGCACAAGGGAAACAATCAACCCCACCAAATACACCACCAAAGCCCCAGCACAACAAGAAGAATGCATCCCATGGTGGATACTATAATAGGAGAGGGAACAACAATGGTTTAACAATAGCGGCACAACGAGTAGAACTCAATACGATGCCAAAGGAAAACCTATGATTCAATGCTGCAAGTGCAATCAATGGGGACAATTCGCTAGAGAATGTCAAAATGACTAGAGAAAGGGTAGAATGTTGTGCAAGTGGTGTGGACCAAGTGATCATGAAGACACAGAATGTCCAAAGCAGAAAGGCAGCATCAACTTGATAGATGTAGAAGATGAGGTAATGCTAGCCATCACCCAAGCACAAACGAAGAAGGCTATTTACCTAGACCCTCATACAAAGAAAGAAAAAATTCAAGAAGCAAAGTAGAAGTGGAGCAAGTCATGGCAAAGGAACAAAGGAGTTCAACTGAAATAACAAATTACCTCCACATGGTTGGATTCTAAGGAAAATAACAAACCTCCTACACAGTATGCCAAGTGTTGCAAACAACTATACCTATAGGAATGATAGACCTCCTATGGAGTATGCCACAATTGAGAGTGGCAACCACCAACACAATAGGTGATGACCAAAATCAGAAACAAGAATGTACTTCTTGTCCAGACATGATAATAGAACCACAACCATGTGGGAAGCAAGTTATTGACCCAATGTCATTGACAGTAAAACATGGGGAACAATCATTGGGAAAACTTTGACAAATACAATTGTAGATAGAGGATCAGATGTAAATGTTCTCCCAGAAGACACATGCAAATGCCTTGGGAAACCAACTCTTTGGCTACCAACCTTCCAATTGGTAGGAGCAAATCAACACCAAGTTAAACCATTAGGGATACTAATGGCAAAAAAGGTAACGATCATAGCTCAACAATTCTTGCTAAATTTCATGCTTTTCCCTTAGAGAAGAATGCTTATGTGCGTTACTAGACAAAAATTATTGCGTTACTAGACAAAAATTATTTATACAAGCTTGTATAAGTAATGTTCGACAGAGATAAACAGAAACCTACAAATGATGTTCATGCAAAATTGTTTGACAAAGTGCCAGTGGGAAAAAGATACAAATATCTGGTTAGCAAACCGGGGGTGTCCTTACAGCAGGTTCATACCCCTCATGAGAAACCCACACTTCACCCTTCAAGATGGTGCCCTCACTCTCCTTCCTAAGTGGACTTGCTCTTTCAATAGGCAATTGGAGCAAGTGAATCAGCTGTGGCATTTTTCTACATGAGAACTAAGTATATTCCATTCCTTTCCATCTAACATTTGTGCATGTATTTTCTTCTTTATACATTTTTAATATGTTTCATTTATTTATGGGTACTTTGTTCCATTGCAATCTGCAACGTCCCATTTTTCCGAGTGATCATCCAGCAGGGTCATCTGGCCTATTTTTATTCCCATAGGCTATGATGAGAGATAATAAGGGAATAAAATTAAATTAATTATTTATAAAGTTGTCACATTAAAATAAATCTTAAAAATAACTTTATTTTTTATTGATTTAATTGAAGTGGCTTAAATAAAACATAAATAAATATTGTAAAGTCACTTTATTAAATATAGTATTCTTCTAGAAGCTTTACGGAGGTTGAATTAGACTATTCTAGAACATTCAGCTAGACCTTTAAAAGGAGATGTTGGCAAGTCATTTGGCATCCATTCTTGACTTGTTATGCTTCAAAGTTTCTTGAAGAGCTTGTCTTTCCAGGTTCAGCGTGCCCTGGGACAAAAACCCTAGGGTGTTTCGGTTGTTTGGACGAAAAAGCATTCAGCCTATTCAGTGGATTCATTTCAGAATTCACACTTGAGCTTATTTCAGCAATTTGTGAAGATTTGGAAATTCAAAAAATAATTTCTGCAGGTTGCCTTTTGGTGAAATTTGTAAAGTCTTCTTTGAAGACAAATTTCAGAGTCGCTCTCTAAGCTAAATTTTCAGAAATAAAGTTGAAAGGCAAATATGGGCATTTGACAATTAAATGAAATATTATTATGGCCAATTATTCCAAGCTAGGCGATATAATTATTGGAGATTAATGGGACAGCAAGGTGATATTTGCTGGGCAATTATATTACTGATTATTTTATTGAATTTTGTCCCCATCCTCTCATCTTGGCGTACTTCCCATCATACTCTTTGTTGGGCGATTTATATGGAAATATCTCCTAGGTGTTTGAATAAGACTGTTGGTGTGGGATTTTCCAACAAGATTGAGACGTCATACTATGACATGTCCGCCTCATCTGATGTAGCAAATAAGATACTAATGCTGGCATGAGTTATTCATCCAGTCTAGGGTCGACTTCATTATTCTGAGCGACTGGTACCAATTCTGAGATGACAGAAATAATATTGAGTGGCAGATACAAGGACATTCCTATCTATGTTGCCGAGTATAGATAAAATCTCCAAGTCACAGGTTTTAGTCTTCTAAGTAGGCCAACTGTCCAGCATCTAATAGGCCGACTGGGGGGAAATCTTTAAGGCAGCTTCTATCCATGCTGTAGATGATCTGCAATATTGACCAGGTTCAGATTTTCAATAAATAGTGAAATAGGAATTGTTGTAATGTCAAAACTTTAATTTCTGTGTCCTATTCTTTGTGACAACCATACATGATGAATATAAACTGTTATTACCAGCTATATCATTGAATGAAAAGGCTCAGTTTCAGTTTATTTACTTGCATTGCTGTTTCTCATGAACAATTAGTGGAAATCTTTATATTTGTATGCATTACACATCAAACCAGAAACACACAATATCATACCTAAAATCTGTAACTTCTAACCAGCATGTACGCAAATGATTTGTCCTAGTTTCTATCAACTGAATTAGGGGAAGTGAAAAAAATTTGGTATATTCAGTACATTAGGTTTATATAGTATTTATTATGCTATTTCATCCACCCAATCATTCCATTTCATTGTAATTTAATTTGATTTTGCTGATTTTCTCATACATTTCTTAAGCTTTTATAGTCCATAGCTATTTTGGCCTTCATGGTTTTTACTCCAATTGTCTAACTATAATGAGCACTCATGGTTTGTACAGAATCAATTAGGAACTCATTGCTTTTACCAAAACAACTAGCTACTATAGGCCCTCATTGGTTTTACTCTAATCATCCAAAACATATAGGCATGTTTAGGTTGTACCCAACCACCTATCTATCCTGGGCATTCATGGATTTCATTCTAGTCACTGAACGATCACAAGAAATCATGAGGTATCCAGTCATTCACCTGTCAAGTATTCACAAGTTTTATTAATCATCCATTTATGCCAGTTATAGATGAAATCTCTCGTTAAACTCTTCTGCTGTAAGTCTAATGGAGGTGATCAACACTATTAAAGAACTCGGAAAATAGTCAAAAAGATTAGTATGCATTCAAACACTAAAACTGAGCCAGCTACGATGTCAAACCCAAGGTCAAATATGATCGACACGGCTGATGAACTGGTATTTCTGTCCTCTTCTCCTCAATTTCTGTCATAAGAGCTTAGAATTTCAATGTATTGGTGAAACTGGGTCATTAATTGACCCATAAAGAGTAATTAACATAATTCAAAAACAGCTAATGCATTCCATTGGACCTAGTAATGGTGAGACAAAAAAAAATTAAGATATTTTCTTAGAGTTCAGTCAAGAGAGAATTGCAGTTCTAACTCGATTTGACTCAACTTGAATTTGTGGTACCATCCTACCAAATATGGTTATAACAAGCACAACTGACTGTCATAAATGATTAAAAAATTATTGGATGACGTCAAGTTCATGCAATTGTGTTCTGAATTGAAAGATGAGTGTTTCATGATTCATCTGGTCTCTATGAGGGTCAACTTCATGATTAATCAAAAGATTTTCCATGCTGTTACACCCATTATGCCCTAGGAACATATTCATTTTTCTTATATACAGGTAAAGCAACTTGGAAGCATAAAGGTCAAGTTGCAGTTTTAACCTAATTTGACTTGACTTGCAGTTTTAATTTTTCTTAGAGTTCAGTCTAGAAAGAATTGCAGTTTTAACCCAATTTGACTTGACTTGAATTTGTGGGAACATCCTACCAAATATGCTTAAAACAAGTGCAAGTGAATATGTCATAAATGATTAGAAAATGATTGGATGATGTCAAGTTCATGCAATTGAGTTCTGCCTTAGAAGATGAGTGTTTCATGATTCATCTGGTCTCTATGAGGGACAACTTCATGATTAATCAAAAGATTTTTCCAGACTGTAACACCCATTATGCCCTAGGAACATATTTATTTTTCTTAAATAGAGGTAAAGTGACTTGGAATCATAAAGATCAATTGCATGTGCCATAGGCTTATTGTAGGAGTAAAGTCACATGTGAGCCATTGTTAGCTTTGAAACCAACCACAAGGAACACACTTGACACCAACTTTAGGAGTTAAGCTTATCCAGAATGTCTATAACTTTACAATGTTCCAAACTCTCTCTATCAAGATGGTTCAGTAATCATTCCAAGTTAACCACTTTCTCAACCACCTCTACTTCTTAGGATTGCATTGCATCAATTATCCCAGTTTTTTTTAATCCTTTTTTGTGCTCTTATATTGTAACTTTTTCCCTTCATCTCTTTCAGTGTTGGAACTATTTTTGAGTGTCACATGAAATTATCATTGGTTGTACTTCTAAGTCCAGCTGACCTAGTTCAGTCACTCATGGATAATAACATAATTTGAATTTATTTCTTCTTTCTTTCTGTAATGTGTACTTCTCAACAGTGCAGTGTTCAAATACAGATATGCAGTTGCTCACTAAATGTAATTTTCAAGTCTAGGGAACAGAGAGATATTAACATATATTTGCAAAAAACTATTATCTGAATTTACAATGAAGACTTTCATAGTAGTATGTTCCTCTCTTCATGGAAAGTCGGCAATAATGAGGCATCACATCATCAATACAGAGAAAAATTAGCAAACACAATGCAGCAGAAAATTTTAGATACATACCTTGACCTTAAAGAAGTCTAGTAGTTCAATCTCAAAAAGAAGCTCTTCACTCACTGGATAGTTTTCAGGAACTTCAACTGGACAATTCTCATCCCCATAGTGCAGCTCTGACTTTATTCTTAACTGCCAACAGAAACAAACATCTATATAGATCTGTTCAAGAAAATTTATTGTGCTAAAACTAACTCTGTT
Organism: Cryptomeria japonica; assembly: GCF_030272615.1. Taxonomy (NCBI): domain Eukaryota; kingdom Viridiplantae; phylum Streptophyta; class Pinopsida; order Cupressales; family Cupressaceae; genus Cryptomeria; species Cryptomeria japonica. Next base: position 406,093,594 of record NC_081408.1, read on the forward strand.
GAATATTTGATACTGTGTAAAAAAATTATAACATATTTCAATTGTGTATAGAAAAATATTTTATTTCTCCATTGCTAAAATTTTTAATTTATATTCAAAAAAGCACAAACACACAAGCCTCCCAGCTGAAGCAATAGACCTATTAAGCATTCCTTCCAAAGCCAGCACTGTCAAGGTCAATGGGATAATGTCCTGCAGTTCTAAATCAGACTGTAAAAGGTCCAAAAAAACTAAGTTTACCCCTGCAAAACAACGCCAGAATGCATAAGATACCACCAAGAGGTCACCATATTGCTCACAAATCATCCAACACCACTGTGCACCTTCAAATTGGTGTATAAAGAAAGATATCAGGTCTCTGAGGGCCCTCCGTCGTACCCAGCAAGTATTGGCATTGAATTAAATGATCGGCCAGTTATTTAACCCTCATAAAACCCACCAAACTTCAAGTCTCCACCAAACTATTTGATCAGCACTTCCAAAAAGCCTTCAACCACAGGGAATAAACCAAACCAAAGTCTGAAATAATTTTCAGTCAAACACACTGTTGTAGGTCATTGAAAACAACAGGGCAGCACCTTCAATAAATCCCAACTTCATATTAATAATTATATCATCTGATCATCATGAAAACCTCCAGAAAATGCCCACAAGGTCAAGGCAACGCCTTTAATAAAGGAAATAAACCTGCAAACCCAGCGCTAGACATCTAAAACCCTCACACCATGCTGAAATTGCTCCTCTACAGCCTGTTGTAGCTATTTGATCCTTCTAATAAATTATGGTAGCTGCAAATCACTTGGAAATTCGACACAAACATGTCACCCAGCACCAACAAATCACTTGCAACAATTTTCAGCGCTGCGAATCTTGTAACCACACTTCCCGATGCATATAAAGTTGGTACAGCCCTGCTAGGGCACATGGAAATCCTTCAGCTTTGAATGACTAGCAAACACAACACAAATGCAATGTCATTTCTCCATAAAATCTTTGCAAAACAATCACCAAAACATCTACAATCAAAATACCACGAAAATCTTCATTTACTTTGAAGCCTTGAACTGTGACTTGTGAAAAACCAAGGTGATTCTTGTGTGGAATCACTCTACTAGATATAGAGGATCTTTCACCACCAAAACTATTGATCTTTAATGAAAATGTTCATCCTCAATCAAACCTTGGAAGAACTTCTTTGTTCATCCCAACAACACCCTCTTATGTGCACTTCTCCGAATAATCCAAATAAGAACCCAAATCCTCCTTATATAAAGTTGGAGAAAAAAAAGAGCAATTTAAAATTCCAAATAATTCCTTTCCCTCTAAAGGCCATTTAAAATATAAAATTTACTTATGTTCAAGTCCCCTTTTCCCCTACGTGTCCACTTGAGGGGGCATAACGTCACTTTATTAGAATTAAAACACTAAAGTGAATAACATAACATCAACATTATTACTTTAGTGTGATAATTAAAATAACCCTGACCACATTGTGGAAAGCACTGCTAAGGCACCGGAAACTGAAATTGATCACACCAAGAAGAAACTGATGCTGAAGAATGATGTTGGATGCCAAAACGGGCATTTACTAAAATTTGCAATGTCCTTCAAGAACTGTGAAGAAACATAGAAGGTCAAAAATGCTACAAAAAGCATTATTGAAAACCTGTATACAACTGAGCTCCAAACCACCACAGGATACCATGAGAAAACCTAAACAGAGCTCCAAGAAAATTGGAGTTCTCCCAACTCACCTAGAAACTTACGAGAAACCGTAGAAACTGACCAATGCTCACAAAACAACATGGTGTAAAAATAGGGACAGTACATTGCAAACCCCACTTAAACCCATTTTATTTGGATTAGTTGGCATCGGCTAACTCATGGCTTTCAAGTCCCACTACCACATGGTATCATCTCACAACACTAATAAGAAGAGGCAAAACAAAATGATAAGTACAAAGTGGTGGAGGAGCTCATTCTCTACAAAGATAGAATATATGTCACCTCAAGATCAAAAATGAAAGAAAAGATTATGAGGGCATACTGTAATGTCCCCTTATGTAAATTCTTAGGAATTAGGGACTATCAACTCACAAAATCAATTGCAAGAGACTTCTTTCTATAAAAACCCAATTGCAAGAGACTTCTTTCCAATCAGACTCTAAAAATCCATTATAAAACATATATTGACGATAATTGATACCACTTAGTATAAAAATGATATATTATGATCTGCTTATAAAAGTTTATCCTTAGGATATACAATCAATACCACTTATAATATGATGATCTTGATCACTATATGATATACCACTTGTAAATGAATATCTTTTGTTAATCTTAATCACTGTATGTTAATCAAGAATTCAGATCTGCAATAAGGTGGATAATCGTTGCTATCTCTGATATAGACTATGGGGATTATGCAATGATGATCTCTTGCTAAATTCTGATCTGCACTTATGGAGTTAACTCTGCTATTTCTTATATACCAATGTGAATCGTGCTATAAGTCTCCTTCCAAATGCTTGTCACTGTTTCTGATATATCGATGTGAGATATGCTATAAGTCTTTTCAGTATTGCTTATAGCCGTTCCTGATATGGCAATATGAAATATGCTTCTTAAGTCTGTTTTCTATTTCTTATAGCAATGATATAACTTGCTGTTTCTGATCTAGACTTTATTATGCAAAGATCTTCAATATCACTTATAGCGATAAAGTAATTGCTGTTTCTGATTTGGCCTTAGAAGTCTGCAATGTATGGTGTTGTTCCTGATTGATAGCCTTAAATCTATGCCCCTGATTTTGTGCCAATAAGGCAACTGCTCCAAGAGAGAGACCCAAATATAAATAAAAAGAAGTAAATAAGAATGATTCGATGATTTGAAATGATGTTTCAATCTCACTTTAATAAGTCATGAAGGGCTATGAATGTGGTTGCAACTCTTTATCGCATTATTCAACGTTGGACATCTTCATGGTACTCACACCTCTTGGTCCTTAGTTGATTCATCGCTTGACATAATAAGTATTATGATTGTTTGTTCTTAATGAACAGTTCGCTGCCTTATGTAATTGGTCAATTATGTTAAGCATGCCACCTTAACTACTTTCGTTAATCACTGCTTGTTTTATCTTGTTGTTTATAATTAATATAAACAATGTTGTACTCTCCAATATTTAAACGCTGCCTCAATACTTATTCGCAAGTCTTCATAACAAAGTCATCATTCTTAGAAATAGATCACCATGCTTAAAAATAAAGTCTCCATTCTTCATACCATCCGCTGCTTGCACAGATATTATAGTCGATGCTCCTTAAATATATTTATTGATATCTTTGACTATTAATCACTACATATTAAACTTAGCCACTGCTTTATTACATCATTATTTTTAATAAAGATCGCTTCTGCTTCTTTTGTATTTGCTTTACTGTGCACCATATAGACTTCTTGATTATCACGAGTCTTTCACAATAGCTGCATGATGGAGTATTCACCTAGCATTGCTTCTGTCTTTTCTTCTTGCCAGCATACATTGCAATCTAGATTACATATGTTGCAAATCATCATAAAGTCAACAACCATGTTTTCTTTCAATATATTTTGAATGCTGCTTTGTTTCTTAATCACCATTAATCTCATTTCCTTTGAATCAATTTGCTGTCTTAACTAATCATTCTCTATGATATTACTATTATTCGCTGCATTATTAAACTTATCACTGCCCATCCCTGTTTTGTAGTAGCTTATCCGTGTATTGTATCATCTATAAAGATAATACAAGGAGCTTTCTCAAGTTGACAATGAAGTCTGATTTTGTTTTAGAATTTAGATGGGGACATCACAGATCTGATTTCAGTTTGGATCACTTACGAGTGTAATCAAGGGAAAAGAGCTCTGAGAAGATCTGGAACCCAAAATTCCTTATAACCTAATTTACTAACTCTGTTCATCTGAAGAAAGCAAAAATGTTAACAAGGCACCTAATAGCCTAAAACGTGCTCTCATCTTTACTCCAAAGTAAATATTGACCAAACTATAAAATACCTATAAATGACTATTCTGAATTAGTATCTAACTCTGAATCTGAATATGAATTTAAAGGATCTAGTGATTCTAGAGAGAGTTCTATCTTTTTCTCTTGTAAGCCAAACTTTATTCATAAACTACCTTATTTCAAAACTAAAGGCTTCTAGGCTTACTCATCCTTAACAAACTGCCATTGAAAAAAGCTTATGATCATCACATATTAATTATTATCTAGTATTCAAGCACCTTGAACTTGTGCACCCAAATTCTCACTGTAATTCTCATGATTTCCTCCATGTTGTTGATACTGAAAGTTTAACCTCTTAATTACGTCATAATCAAATACTAAAAATTAATATTTATTGCATATAGGTTATTTGCTGTGAATGTTAAAAAAAGAGGACTAAAGAAAGACAGTATAATGTCCCCTTCCTAAGGACAATCATCTCATAGCAGAGATTAGCCTATCACCGGGTTCCCGTATGCTAATACAGTGGATGGGGAGCCCATTCAAGGGGCTTGAGACCCTTTGGGGAGGTCAGGGAGGCATTTCAGAAGCTCAGAATCAGTCTCCTATTTTTTAGGAGGGGTTCCTATTTTTAAGGAGGGGACTGACAGTCAGCCTGTCGACCACCTGGAGCTAGTAGAGTGTGGTAGAAGACTTTATGAGCCATTTTGGATGATCAGTGGGGATCTCCTACTTTTTAGGGAAATCCCTATTTTTTAGGAGTTGACTGGCAATTGGCCTACTTCACTTGAGCATCACCCTGATACTGGTTGCAGCTTTAGTTTTCAATTTGGAGGTAGGGTGATGACTGCAGAACAACAATTTTAAATATTAAAGTGTGAACTTAAATATTTTATTTTGAATAAATAAAAAGGCTTGATTAATTAAAGTTACTTTATATTATTTTAATAAAGTAAACAAAAGGGGGCCACCATGTAATGTCCCCATTTTCTGGTTCTCTAGCAGTGTAGTTGTTGCTGGCTTTCTAGGTTTGTGTCACCATTTCAGGAGGGTAATTTGATGTTACCAGTGAGCTCAGATGGTTTAGAGAAGTCATATGATGCTTTCAGATGTTATTTCCAGCTTCCAGTTTGGGCTCCAAGATTCTTGGAGGGAGCGTCTATTTATAGTAAGTCGTCAGATTGGTTCCATATGTCATTATGTTTCATCAGGCTCACTCCAATGTGGTCAGATTTCAATTCCGATGCTTTCCGACAATTTTCATCAAATTGGTGCATTAATAGATTTTTTTAAGTATTTTACTAAGGTTGCAAAAAATTAATTAAAATATTTAAAATGCACCTTAGTGTGATAGCTTGTCAGAACTAGGGGAAGGAGTTTTAAATCTTGGAAGCAAAAAACAGGGACCTTGCATGTCGAATTTGCATCATTTTAATGAAAATATCATTTTTGGAGCTAAAAAGGAGTTTATTTTATAAGTGACTTTTTAAAGGGCTACTTGGGAGACATAAGTTGATGTTTCTTAATATTTATTAAAAGTGTCTCTTAAGTTGGTGACTAAAGTGGGGAAATAAAATAAAGTAAAACTTTATTTATCCCACATTTGCCAGGCAAGATGGATCACTCCTTGAGGAAAGAATATATGGGCTCTTTGTATGCTTTTCCAGATATGCTGAAAATGACATGTGAAATACTGATCTTCTGGAGAAGATTGATTCTATAGGTTTGTGAGGACAAACACCCTCATAAGCAGCACTTCCTACGCTTTTGAAAGACAGTCTGGGAGGTTTGTGTGTTGCCATTCAGGTAGCACCATTGAGCTTCATTGGAGTTTTATGAGAACCAATTATCTGCAGATTTTTTAAGTAAATCCGCAAGAGCAGATTGAGAGGATAATTCAGTGAGCAGATTTGGAGATACAAAATCTGATATTTCCTTGTTTGAGCTGGCCGTACCCTTCTTGGCTGGCCGTACATCATAGAGGGGCTGCATTGGAAGTTGTGAGTGTGTTGGCTTCATTGAGATTGTGAAACTCTTCCATTGGTGGCACCCTAAACCAGTACAAATAGCTGCAAACATCCAGTAGCATTTGGCAACTTAATCCTTGGGGCAGCGAGCTGGATTTGAGAGCGTTTCATTGGCTGGACTTCCGAACAGCAGTTTGTCAAAGCCAATAACTTTTTTCTGGGTATGTTGGATTTAGATATTAGACCATATTTCATGCACTGGGTCATTGATATTTCAATGAAAAACTAAATATTGAAGCTGCTATTAAATTCTGGAATTTTCTGTGAGTTGCATTGAATTCTGCAAGTTAATTTCAGTTCTATAAAAGATCCCTATTTCCGGTGTTTAGTTGCCAGTTATTTTTGATTGGTCCTTTCAAAGCATTGCAAAGCAAACAAACTCAAAAACATATTCAATCATTGCAAACCAAAGAACAAAATACAAAATGGAGATATAAGGGTGGTCATTACACACCATGGATAATGATGCCTAGGAGACTCAAATAAAGTTGTTTTAAAAAACAACATAAATAAAATTAAAGGGGTATGGAGGAAATTCAATCCACTTAGGAGAATTATGAAATAAAACATAAAGTATTTCCTTTTTAATTAAAGAATGGAACCCTAAAATGGATCGAACCTCTTGAGGAAAGAAAAGTAACTTTGGGATATGCATTCTTCATTCTTTTGGCAATGGAATTTGGAAGTTTTGGACGCTGGTTAAGAAAACAAGGGTTTTCAGCAGATTAATCAGGCTTTGGGAGTGGAAATTCTCAGAGTTTGGAGTGCCTACAGGAGTGGAAGATCACCCACAAAGTTATTCTTACAGGTTTCCATCAGCAAGGTTACAGGAAAAATTCATTTTCAGGCTGTTGGTGAAGAGAAATCACGAATCAGCAAGGATCAAGAGCAGGTTAAAAGGAGAAATTAGCAGACCTAGGCTATTTAAATCATACATCAGCATCCAAATGACTCTTTCAGCTGGCCGTACCATTTAGGGGTTATTTTCAGCCAAACCCTAGCTGGAACGTAGGGTTTCAGACCTCCAGGGAGGCTGATCAGTCCTCATATGAATCTGATAATGCAGATCCAACCCGGGGGCATCATAATTAGCTGAAATTCCAAGCTCTTCAAGGTCAATTTGCTGTCCCAAAATTTGCATCAGAGTTATATCAACTGATTAGGATATGTAACTATGAAATCCACTCAATAAAATCTCATAAGTTTCTTCTATTGTATGTGTATATTTGCTGTCCTATTTCCTTTCAGCGTTCTTTATTATTGTATCTCATTTTCAATTCCAAAATCAGCAAAAACTCACAAAAAATCAGAAAAACAAAAAACAAAAAAATCACAAAAAATCATTGAAAAACAAAAAAAGACCAGCAAGCATCCAAATCAAAAGAAATTCACAGAAAAAAAAATCAGAAACGCAGATTTGGGGTGGGACACTACAGTGGTATCAAAGCACAGAATTTCCTGCCATCCTATGAACAAAAAACCTTTCATGAGTGACAAAGAACTGCAGACCTATACCAAAAAGTACCACGTCCAATGGCAACCACCACAGATTTTAGAGGGTGAAACAGCTTCTAGTATTATTGGGATTCATAGGAAAGATTCCAGTGGCGGTGAGGGCAGTAGAAGTACCATGGCCAAACGGGATAAGGGAAGGGCTAGGTCAGTCAGCCCAAACACTAGGACTGAGAGGAAGTTTGATACCATGATGGATATCTTATCTTAGTTGTTGGGACAAATGACCAAGCAGAATCAGTCACAGGAGGATCAGTTACAGCACACCCATCGTACTAGTCAAACTAGCTAACACAGGGAGATAGTGGACTAAATAGTGGCTCCGGAGAGCACGTTACCACTACCAATTCAGTACCAAGACCCTTACAGCCTACCTTGATTCCACGTGAGGAGGCTCCTACTCTACAAGGCTGAGAGCCTGAACCACAGATCTCTGCAGTCGAGGAGGCCCAACATCATTATATAGAGTATATGACTCTGCCACCAAAGGTCAGGGAGTTATTGACCCATGACCAGTTTATAGGACAGAAAAAACACAAGGCAGGTTCAGCTAGTAGAGCAAAATATAGGGCTTCGTATGGTCAAAGAGATTTTCAACAGGTTGTGGGCAAGTTGACCTTGCCACACTATGACGGATGGGATCGGTGTACAGCACGGGCTTGGGTGCAGAAGCTTGATAATTATTTGTCCTTGAGACCTATGACAGAGGAGGCGATTACGTTCAATACCTCGAATTTGGATGGTGTGGCTCATGAGTGGTGGTACCACGGTTTTGATTACTCTAGGACATCACTCGATCACCTCTTATGATGTGTTCACAAATAAACCAATCGATTGTTTTGACAAGGACCCAGAAATGTATTTTAGAGAGCTTGCACAGCTCAAGTAGTATGGATCCTTGGAGATTTACCTTGCTGATTTTCAAAGGTTGTCAGTGATGGTGTCCAACATGTCAAAGAGGTGGTTAGTGGTACTTTCATGGAAGGACTTACCGAGCCCTTATGTGGATGGCTTAAGGCCTTTGATTCACCCACTTTACAGGAGGCCATGAAGAAGGAAAAGAAGGCCCATAGCATGGAGCTTCCTGCCCCAACGAGTAAATTCTCATCAAAACCTTTTTTCCAATAATAAGGACAGAAAACCTTTTCATAAGACCACGGACCAGCAAAGGAAGCCTTTCCAAAAAAATGATGAGGAGACTTTGAATGACTTGAGACATAAGAAACTGTGTTTCAAGTGCAAGGAGCCATGGGATCCTAAACACAAATGCCCTTTAAAAGGGAAGGCTAACAAGATGGAATACTATTCAGCTGATGATACAAATTCAGAAAATTCAGATCAGCACACTGAAACTTATGACAGCGAAGCTGAGAGTGCTTCCGAGGGTTCAGTGAAGGAGCAGGAAGATGCTAAACCCATGGCACAACTCCCTAGCATTCAGCATGAGGGGTCTTTCAGGATTCATGGAGTTATTAGTGGGCAGTGAGTGATCACCTTACTGGACACAGGAGCTACACATGATTTTATTGATGAGGGGTTAGTGGCCAAGAGAGGACTCAAGGCCGAGGAATTTGAGGGATTCCGAGTGAAGGTAGCAAATGGGTTCACTCTAACATGTACCAGGAGGATTCCTAACTTGACTTTACAGCTTAATGATTATGTTTTTCAAGCGGACTACTATGTAGTGGATATAGGTGAGATGGACATTGTTTTGGGCATGAAGTGGCTTCATGCTATTGAGGAGTTCACACTCAACCTACATAGCATAGAGATGAGGTTTGAGGTGAACGGCAAGAAACATGTACTGAGGGGGATGTCAGATGGTGGCTTATGCATGGTTTCCTTGAGAAGGATGGAGAGGTTGCTCAGGCATGCTCAGATTGAGTGGGCAGCGGTGTGTGTCACAATGCCTACAGCAGGTGAGCAGCAAAACCGAGAACATCCAAAAAATCTTAACTAAACACAATAAGGTGTTTAGTGACACACCACCTAGTAGACCTAAATAGGGGAATAGAGCACATTATTGAGTTGGAGGAAGGGGCCAAACCAATCATCATCACCCGATATACGCATCGAAAGCGGCTCAAGGATGAAATAGAGAAGACAATTAAGGAGCTACTCAAGATGGGTCACATTAAGCCTAGTAAGAGTCCATTTGCATCAGCGGTTGTATTGGTTAAAAAGAAAGATGGGACTCTTCGCATGTGCATCAACTACCGTGAATTGAATAAGAAAACAATTAAGAATCGGTACCCCATACCTCACATAGATGAGCTAATTAATGAGTTAAATGGGGCATGTTTCTTCTCCAAGATCGATTTGAGATCAAATTATCATCAAGTACGGATGAGAGAGGAGGGTGTCGAGAAGATAGCTTTCAGATGTCATTGTGGGCACTTCGAGTTCTTGGTTATGCCCTTTGGCTTAACCAACGCTCCAGCCACATTCCACTCCTCCATGAACAAGGTCTTCCAACATCAGTTCAGGAGGTTTGTTTTGATCTTCTTTGATGACATTTTGGTATTCAATCGAACTTGGGGGAGCATATGAGACATTTAGATGAGGTGATTGGCATTTTGGAGAGGGAGTCCTTGTATGCCAAGGAGTCCAAGTGTGAGTTTGGGATGACAAAGCTGCTCTACTTGGGGCATTTTATCAACTCAGAGGGAGTCAAAGTTGATCCGAACAAGATTTGGGCTATCGTTGATTGGCCTCCACCCAAGAATATCACCCAACTTAGGGGATTCTTTGGACTTTGTGGTTTTTACAGATGCTTCGTCAAGGGGTTTTCACAACGGGCAACACCTCTCACAGATTTGGCGAAGAAAGGGGTCTTCATTTGGACAGAACAGGCACAACAGTGTTTTGATCAGTTTAAGCAATTGATGAGCTCGTGTTCAGTTCTTGCGATACCTGATTTCTCTCAGCCATTTGAGTTACAGTGTAACGCCTCGGGAGAGGGAATTAGTGCAATGTTGATGCAAAATAAGCACCCTATAGCATTTGAGAGTTGGAAATTGAGGGGACTAGAACGGACTTACAACATATATGACAAGAAGATGTTAGCCATCATGCATACATTGGCTAAGTTCGAGCAGTACTTGATAGGGAGTAAATTTGTGGTTAAGACGCACTGCATTTCCTCACTCAACAGGGCCTCAATGACCATCAGCAAAAATGGGTGAGTAAGCTCGAGGCTTACGATTTCAACATTGCATATATGAAGCGCAAGAAGAACATTGTTGTCGATGCCCTATCCAGGAGACCCCATTTATGCTCAATTGGGGAGATTGCAGATGATTCGAGTGGGTTGATTACTACAGACTACACAGTATGCTAAGGAGACATGGGTCACCGGTATTATTGATGGGGCAGTACAGGATGACAAATACACTGTTGTAAATGATCTCATCATTTACAAAGGGAGGATTTTCTTAGTCCCAGGTTCAGAGATGAAGCGGCAGATATTGAGAGCCTTTCATGATGTACCTATGGCAGGACACCCTAGGTATTTTAATACCTATCGGCAAAATACGGGAGAGATTCACTTGGAAGGAGCTCAAGTTAGAGGTCCTTAGATATGTGTGAGTGTCCCACTTGTCAACAGAATAATCAAGAGCACACTTTTCCAGCGGGGTTATTGCAGCCCCTACCCATCCCTAGTAGGAAGTGGGAGTGCATCTCGATCGATTTTATCACGGGCTTACCCAAAGCCTAGGGGAGAGATTGCATTTATGTTGTGGTGGACAGACTTACGAAGTTTGCACACTTTTTTCCGATCACCACTACATTTATAGTAGTGCAGGTGGTCGAGTTGTTCTTTAGGGAGGTATTCAAACTTCATGGGTTGTCGAGGAGTATTGTCAACGACAAGGATAGCAGGTTCATGAGTCACTTTAGGCAAGAGTTGTTTAGACTCAGTGGCGCCGAGCTCACCCCGAGCATCAGTTACCACCCCCAGACTGATGGACAGACAGAGATTGTTAATAAGTGGGTGGAGGGATACCTTTGAAATTATATATCGAAGTAGCAAAAGGCATGGATTTAGTGGCTCTATTTATGCGAGTATTGCTACAATATGACGTGCCACATGTCCATTCAAATGTCACCCTTCATGGCGCTATATGGGTATGGCACGCCCAATGTTTTGGATTTGCTATTTGGCAATAGCAGAATGCCTAGCACCAAGGACCTATTACAAGACAGCCAGGCTATCATGAGGTCCTTGAAGGAGAAGATCTAGAAGGCACAAAATCAGCAAAAGCAATATGCTGATTAGCACAAGGTCGAGCATTCATTCGAGGTCCGCGATATGGTATACCTTATGCTACAGCCTCACCGACAGTCCACTCTCAAGAAGAGTGGAGTTGATAAGCTTAAGCCATGTTATTATAGACTGTTTAAGATCATCAAGCGTATTGGTGAGGTGACTTATGAGTTGGAGTTGCCTAGAGATAGCTGGGTACATAATGTTTTCCATCTGTCTCGCCTCAAGAAGGCGATTGGGCACAATGTGGTTCCTTCTATAGTGTTACCACCCCTTGATGAGAAGGGGAAATTGACTCTTGTCCCTACGGCCATCATTAATACCCGTGAGAGGAGATTGAGGCGGGTCATCAGGGAGTATTTGGTGAAGTGGAAGGATCTGCCAGTGGAGGATGCGACATGGGAGAATGAGCAGATTCTATAGCATCTGGAGTTGAGGTTGCTTGAGGATAAGCAATCTTGGGGAGGGAGGACTGTAATGTCCCCTTCCTAAGGACAAACATCTCGTAGCAAGGATTAGCCTATCATCGATTTTTTCGTAGGCTAATATAGTGGATAGGGAGCCCATTCAGGGGGCTTGAGACCCTTCGGAGAGGTCACGGAGGCATTTCAAGAGCTCAGAGTCAATCTCCTACTTTTTAGGAGGGGTTCCTATTATTTTAGGAGGGGACTAACAGTAAACCTGTTGACCACCTGGAGCTAGTGGAGTGTGGCAAAAGACTTTATGAGCCATTTTGGATGATTGGAGGGGATCTCCTACTTTTTAGAGGAACCCTATTTTTTAGGAGTTGACTAGCAGTTGGCTTGCTTCACTCGAGCATCACCCTGATACTAGTTGCAGCATTGATTTCCAGTTTGGAGGTAGGGTGGTGACGGCAAAACAACTTTTAAATTTTAAAGTGATAACTTGAATATTTTATTTTGAATAAATAAAAGGGCTTGATTAAATAATGTTACTTTATAATATGGATAATGATTCCTAGGAGAAATTAGCAGGCGTCGGCTATTTACATCATACATCAGTATCCAAATGACTCTTTCAGTTGGCCATACCATTTAGGAGTTATTTCCAACCAAACCCTATAATGTCCCCTTTTCTAGCACTCTTTGTATGATGTTGTCGTTAGCCTATTTCTCCATGGTCTCGTAGGCTAACCAAGACTTTTAAGGGATCTTGATGATATTTGGCCTAGGCAATTTCAATTACGGGTGATTCTGAGGTGTTTTGATTTGTTTTTGGGATACTTACTATTTATAGTAAGTCAATTGGGCCACGTCAAGATCATCAATGGTTCATGAATAATATCCTATCAATGGATATTGATGATATTGAGTTGAGATTTTAATAATCATTTGCGATTATTAATTAATTTATCAATAAAGTTATAAGGTCAAATTAAAATATTTAACTTTATTGATGTGGAAACTTGTTGTGACTTATTTCACACATCGCCCCATTGCAAATGGGGACCCCCAGTTGTTTGTTTTTTAGGGTTTTGTCTTAGCTCTGCATTTCATAAGTCTTTCGTTGAGAGTTTAAGGTTAGGGTTTTTGAGAAGTCAACCGGAACTAAATAGAAAATTCATGCTCTAAACACTATCAGGACATTGTCAAAGTGCTCCGAAGGTCTGAAGGACGAAGATCACAATTGCTTTGGGTCATTTCTAACAACTTTCTATTTTTAGGAATTCAGCTTTTTTGCTTTTTTTATTTTTGAAACTTTGGGACCAATCAGAGAAGCAACTTTTTTGGCTTGCTTTTTGCTTTTTTTTTTGTTTTTTGCTTTTTTTGAAAGTGGACCTAGGGTTTGCTCCCTTAGGTCATGACATCAGTGCCCATGACGTCGGAATCAAAAAATTATGTCTCTAAGGGTAAAAAGCAAGAAAAACGCTTCAGGCTAGGGTTTTGTTCCAGAAGATCCAGATGGCAGATCAAACATGAACATGGCGATAGAAGGAAGGTTGGAAGATGACACATGAACCAATGACCAGACACAAGCTGAAGTTCGTCTTGTAGCCATTAAAATCGCCTAAGATTTGGACATGACAAAACTAAGATGAAATTCGCTTTGGCCAATCAACAATCAAGTCCAAGAGAAGAATGGCCAGCACACTATGAAGTCCACCTTGATGGATTTGACATGGCACATGAATGGGTGAAGTCTGACCTGCCTAAAGAAAGGAATGGCCAAGCTTCCACAAAGTCCGCCCTACCTAAAGAACCTCCAAGTCCGCCATGGCCAAGCACAAGACAAGTCCGCCTTGTCCAAAGGCACTCAAAGTCCGCTACTTGAAAAGTAACGTGCCAAGAGAGCTTGAACTCCGACCTGCAGCAAGCAAGCATGTCCAAGACAAGTTCAAAGTCCGACCTGCACATAGAAAGGATGTCAAACCAAGCCTAAATTCTGCCAAGGAAGAGGTAGGAAGATTGTCCAATGAACCTCCAAATCCACCATGCTAAACAAAGGTGAAGTCCACCCCAAGCAAGGTAAAGTTGATCGTCCAAAGCATGAGTAAAGTCTGCTAGGCATGTAGAAAGCATGGCAAAGAAGCCATCAAGTCTGCCTTGTCCAAAGCATGGGTAAAGTCTGCCAAGAGGAAGGATGTCCAAACATAAGGTGAAGTTCGCTCTTGCACATGCCCAATCACCTCTAAAGTCCGACCTAGGCATATAAAAATGTCCAAACAAGTATCAAGTTCGCCTTAAGGTATGTCCAATGAGAGATGAAGTCTGCCTTGGTAAAATTGCACAGATTGAGCATGGCAAAGACTATCTAAAGTCTGCCTTAGAAGAAGATGGGACATGGCATGAGGATTAAAAAGAAAGCATGGTCTAAACATTGGTTAAATCCGACCTCCCTTATGTCTAAACAAGATGAAAGTCCCCCTTGTCTAAGCATCTACAAGGTCCGCCTAGGAAAAGTTGAAGGTGGCAAGGTAAGAAAAGCAATCAAAGAGAAATGGCATAGAAATTAGAAAGTCTGCCTTGGCACTAGCACTCTCCAAGCCCGCCTATGGCAAGACGAGCACCAAGTCCCCCTAGATGGGAAGATGAAATGGCTAGCCAAATGATGAAATCTGGCTAGACATGAAGATAATCAAGTTCATCATGAGAAAGAGAAAAATGGATAGAGGAATAACAATTTCAACAAAGAAGCACATGAAATCAACCATTGAAGGGTCAATTGATTGAACGGGTTGGAAAATAAAGCTTGACACTTAAAATATTTTTAAATTGTTTCCAACACTTGAATTATTTTCGAAGGGAAAATAATTTCACTACTTTGAAAAAAATTCGAAAAATTCAACACTTACGAAAATTTTGGAATTTGAGAGAAGGATCTAGAAGGTTCCTTGTTTCTGAGAAAAATAAAACTTTCCATTTTGGAAAAGTTAAAACAAGTCCAAGTTCGATGAATAACAATAAGTTCAAAAAAAAAAACATGGAGCCTCTAAAATCAAAATCCCTAGCTCTATATCTATTCAACTAGTCACTTTCAAATTCATTATTCAAGTTTGAAGATTGGAGTTCGATTGAGAAGAAGGTTTCTCTCTCTCAAGATTATTGAAGGATTGGTTTTGAAGAAGAATTTTTGAAGGGATAAAATTTTATAAGTGTTGGAAGACAAGAAACAAAGTGCTTTTTCTAAGTTTAAGACAGAATTTTCAGTTTTAAAGGTAGATTTTCAGTCACAAGAGCAAGTTTGAAGGTCCAGAATCGAAGTCTGACTAATTGCTTACACCCTCCTTCTCTCTTATTCATTCATTTCATGAATTTTACCAAATACTTGGCCAAATTCTTCCATTTTCAGGCTGATTTTTCACAATAATATTGAATTTTTATGTCTCTTGTAGGTTAATGACTACCAAAGGAGCACCTTTGAGAAAAGCATAGATGAAGTTCACCAGTAAAGGGTCGCAGCCAAAATCGAAGATCAATTCTAAATGGAAGAATGTCACAGACACCAACCTCAGGCACGTTGATTTCAAAGAATTCAGATTGAGAATGTACGGGCACGATGGTTTCCTAGTAGCACCCATTGCTCGCCGGATGATGAGAAATGGCATCGTCCAAGCGGCTAGATTTCCACCAGCCATGGAATGTGCTGAACTGATGGTTGAATGTGCCATACACTACAACGCCCAAGAAAGAGAGATCATTGCACCTGATGGAAGAGTTTTAGCTCATCTTGGATGGTTAGCCATTCAGGAAGCGTTTGGAATACCAAATTACAACAAAACTTCATATAAAACCCAAGATGACACCCAAAGACTTTATGATGGCCAGCCTGACCTCTGTGCAACAAATATCAACAAGTCATGGTTAGAAAAGCCCAGGGCTTCCCTCAAGAAAGTGCTCAAAAGGCTGTTGCGCACAGACTTCAAAGAAGAATATGGTGACATCATCTTACTGCTGAACAGAGTAATAGGCAGCCCTTAGGGTGCACCATTCGAAAAATGGATGTACTATTTCATTGATGAGATCACCTCAGGTGTCAAAATGTTCAATTGGTTCCGAATAATCAGTGATAATCTAGATGAACAGCTGAAGAACTTAGAAAAGACAAAATCATTTTACATGAGCTCCTACATTGTCTACCTGTTGGCCAAAAATTACAAATACACAGGATTGATTTGCAAAGGTGTAGTAGGCAACGGGGAGAATGAGTTCAAGTCCTATGACTGTTACCCTCAATTGCAGCTTAGTGAAAAGACCCACTTCAAGCGAGTAAATGATGCATTCCTGATGTACATCACAAGAACACTGCAGGGAGGAACCCATCAGAGGCTTTCTCATGAAGCCAAGAGTTTAATCAGCAAGTATGGATCTTAGTTTATCAAATTTCCAAAATTCACATACATAAGAGTTCAAGGTTTTACTAGTCATCCTTACCGACTTCCAATCTATCCTACCAATAGAATGGTTATGCTTGAGGTCCTTAAACAATTGGAGACTTACCAAGGCTTCCAAAGAGCAAAGCAGAAGACAGCTATTCCCTTCCCATTCTTTATCGGAGATATGCTAGAGTCTTGCCCAATGACACAAGCAGCTGAGAGTGCCAGGCTTGAGATGCAATGGTACCTTTTCACATTCTACTGATCTAGAGTTGATTATGACCCTCACAACAATATTGGGGCAGTAAATGGAGAAAGGTACAAACATAGAGTAGACCTGGAAGATTTTTGGGTAGATGTTGTTGATGAGTTTGACATCAGGAAAAGACTATGGTCCAGACTACCAGTAAGCTTGATCAAAACAACTGAACTTTTTCATGTGCCAAATCAATTGGAAGATGATGGAGAATACACTCAGCCTCGCTTTGATGAGAATACACCTCTTCCTCCTGTGAGATGGTCTGATCCAAAGCACGCAGATTTGGCTACCTTAATGCGGCCAGTGGTCAAGTATTCAAAGTGGTGGGTCGATCTGCAGGTTCATGGGCTAAGACGAAAGAATATAACCTTGACTTATAACCTGATGGGTGAAATAGAAGCATATTCTTCAAATGCAGAAGCATCTCAAAATTCCGAAGCATCTCAAAATGTCGAACCCATTGAAAGCACTAACTCTAGGAAAAAGAAGAAGAAAGAAGTTGGAAGCTCCTCAAGGACAAAGGGCAAGACAGTTATAAATGAAGGACCTACTCAGAAGAAGAAAAGGCAAGAACCATCTCATTCTACCGCATTTGGAAATAGAAACAATGTATTAACTATTGATGAGCCATTGGCTGAGATACAAATTCCTTCTCCAATCCATGGGGAAAATGTAGAGTCAATCTAGGAGGAAGATGAAGAACCTCCATCTCCTACAGGCACAAAATTATTGGAGTCAGATAATGAAATGGATATTCTACGCAATGAATTTCAGGAGGGAATGATTCCGCTCTTTGAGGAGGCCAGAATATGCACATGAAGAGAATGATCAGGAGGAGGAAGGTATTGAGCAGCCTACGATCCCTGATTGGCTAAAAGAAAGACCGAAAATAAAAGCACCAGTGGAAGTTCAAGAAGAGGAAGATGACACGACCGACTTCTTGGCCAGATTAGGATAGGTTGCTGAAAAGAAGCCTGCCAGGAAGTTTTCCACAATCCAGAGAGATGAGACAGGCTACCGAACAGTTCAGATTGTTGTACAAAAAGTAAACAAATCAAAAGAAGATATAACCCATCAAGAGTATGAAATTACCACCTTTGACTTGGGACCAACTACAAAGGGTCAAGAGGTGGAAGACTTAGACAATTTAGTCGCTTCCATGAAGGCAAGAATAGATAAGGAGGTAAGAAAGAAAAGAGAATATAAGAAGGAAATTGAGCATCTAAAGGAATGCATTCAACACCTAGCCAAGCCACTTAACCAGGGCAATGCAGCAATTCCTCTACTTCTGAATCCTTCACAAGAAGCAACTAAAAATCCTGAGGAAGAAAAGGTGATAGCCAGAGAAGCCAAAGAGTGGATGGCTAGCAAAAGAGAAGAAGCAGCCACATTCATGGATAAATTGATGCTGACATATGGGCAAACCTTCTTCTTACTTTCCCAAATTGCAAACATGGCAGAAGCATGGGCCAACCTCCAAGATATTCTAGACAAAGTTATCTCGTGCCTTAAGAGTATTGAAAGGCATCCATAAGCAAGAGCTGATTGATAAGGAGATAATTGCAGCAGGGGTTGCCTATGATTTCAATGCATGGCATTGGGCATTAGTTGCACGCAGTGAAATCTTGGAGAAAGTAAAGGCTGAAAGCGTTAAGTCTGAGGAGCAGAGGAAAGAAATACGGAGTAAAATTCTCCTTGTAACTGCTGATTTGCTTGAAAAAGAAACCATCCGAGAAAGTGATATGCAGCTGGAAAATCTAAAACTCAAAACTCAGGAGAATTTCTTCATTGTCGCAGGACCAGTCCTAAAGAAAAATTTGACCAAAGCATTTAAATTCTTGTCCATCTGAGATGCCTTCCAAAAATAGGAGCTGGAATGGGAGATTGCATTCGTCGCTTGTGCAGACGACTTGGACGGATGGGAATACAAGATCAATATGCTGCCACATGTCACTATGGAAGAGGTCAACATGATTGTGTCCAAATTCATTGAACACACTGTTGCTCGTGAGGATAAGGATGTGCCTTCCTAAGAGATGGCTAATCATGCCACTTGTCAGCATGCATTGGTTTCTAGTGTCATTTTGGGAAACTCTATCTAGGGTTGTGTTGTCTTAATCTCAGTCGTTGATATTAGATCGAGCTCGGCCTTTCATTTGTTTTCAGAAACTCTATATAAACTCTCATTCTCTCATTTTCATTTTGTTGTGAAGAGATTTATGAAATTGTTGCTTAGAGCTACTTGAATAATAAAAAGTTCATTTGCAGATTTTGCTTTGAAATCTTATTGTTATTTAGTGGTTGCATGGTTGCATACTTTCTTCAACAGTAGAATAGAATAGATTTGCTTTCAAAATTGTTAGATGAATGAAGGATTTGATAGTTTAGATTGGTGAAACTTTGCTCATACTTTCTTTGGAGTTCATAGGAATAGCTTAGAAGTAGCATAGAACTTCGGAACCCTTGTCCTTTTTTGAGGAAGTCCAAAATCTGAAAATCCAAAAGCCAAAAAAAAAAAAAGAGAGAATTCATTGTTATATTTGTCTAAGTCCCAAATTGTGAATGATATTTGTTGAGTGTAAGTCCGCCTTGTATTTCAGCATATATAACCAAGGAAGCTATCCAACATAAAGTCGCCCGTTCGCACATATAGACCTTGGAGTCGCCTTGTGGTCTTTCTCGCAATCTTGGCACAAGTAGTGTTTTTGTTCAGGAGAGGATAGAGTATCCTTGGATATTTTATTCTAATGTTCGGTGAATGATAGAACTTACACCAACATAAATTAAGTTAAAGAGGGAAAGTAATTTAAATATTAAAAGTTCCCTTTATTAAAGTATGTGGAGACATGAATGTTAAAGGGAAAAAGTATATCTTTTATCCCACATTGGCTGGAAAGTGTGTGAGCTCTCCCAAGAAAGTTATAAAAGGTTCTTAAGAGCTTATTTATGGATATGCCTGGTTTATTATTTTCTCTTGGAGAATTTGGGAGCTTTGGCTTTCAGCAGGTTTGAGGATGGGAACCCTCGAGCTTGGAGGCAGTGGACGGAAACCCATTGTTAGTTGGAGATATCATTTAGGTATCTCACTTCTATTTCACATTTCTGGAAATGAATATTGTAAGGTACCTTTTCTGTTTCTACTATGCATTTTGGTAGGGCTTGAATATTGTGAAGGAGTTTGGATGCCCGACTCGTTGAGCTACATGTTGGACATTGTTGGGTGCTACAGTGACGTGAACAATGCATGAACAGTGCATGAATAGTGTCATGAAACACATCAGTCTGCTGTCCACAAGATTTCGATGATCTACTTGGCACTTCATTGACACATCTTGCATCTAGGGTTTCAGCACCCTATTCCTAGGCTTGGACACATATCTTTGGAGGATTTTGTGCCTGAAGGACACATTGAACTTTGGATATGTTGATGATCCGTCTATGTAAAGTATTTGCATGTTGTTGAGACATTTCTATAGGTTTTATATGTCTGAAAATTACTGTAACAGACCTGATAAACATTGTACTCAGATCTGATAAGACGATAAACAAGTGAAGTTGATAGTGAGAAATTGTTGTTTTGGTTTATGCACTCTGTGTTATCAATTTTGTATGTTCTTCTATGTTTGGCATTGTAAACATACATCAAACACAATCAAAACTCAGAAATAAGACATCAGAGAGCTGGCATGCCAAGTGTTTGACAAAATGTCAAATCTACTAAATGGAAAAAATCATACCAAAATTAGTTGGGGTTCTTACAATGGTATCCTTTGCAATTTTGTTTGAGTAATTAATGTTGTTATGTATGAATGAGAGTCTTCTTAACAATCATATGAGCATATGTGCAAACAATCCCAATCAGCGAAAGACATATTACTAAGAGCAGCAAATTGTGTGATAAATTGTCTAATCCATTAAGGTAGAATTGTTGCAAAAAATTTGGTTGCAGACCAGGGGTGGTCTTTACAAACCCTTGCAGGAACATACGGTTTCAGACCTCAGCCAAAGACATATTACTAAGAGCAGCAAACTGTGTGATAAATTGTCTAATCCATTAAGGTAGAATTGTTGCAAAAAATTTGGTTGCAAACCAGGGGTGCTCTTTACAAACCCTAGCAGGAACGTATGGTTTCAGACCTTTAGAGAGGCTAATCAGTCCTCATATGAATCTGATAATGCAGATCAGACCCAGGGCATCATACTTAGGTGAATTTCCAAGCTCTTCAAGGTCAATTTGCTGTCCCAGAATTAGCTCCAGATAAATCAGCTGATTAGGGTATGTAACTGTGAAATCCACTGAATAAAAGCTCATAAATTTCTTTTATTGCATGTGTATAATTGCTGTCCTATTTCCTTTCAGTATTCTTTATTATTGTATTGCATTTTCAATTCCAAAATCAGCAAAAACCCAAAAAAAAAAATCTTTAAAACCAAAAAATACAAAAAAATCATTGAAAAACAAAAAGAGACCAGCAAGCATCAAAACCAAAAGAAATTCAGAAAAAAAAAAACCGTAGATTTGGGGTGGGACACTACAGACAGAATGTCCCATTCAACAACTTGCAATTTCTCAATATTTTCCTAGACAATCTTTGGAATTTGGTATCACTTGCAATCTCAATAATTCATCTGTTCCCAAAAACTATATAGGCTCTAGGCTAGCCAAAATGTTGCCACATGAAGAAATACCTGCAGTCAAGACACATTCCAAGTTTCCAACTCTATTGGACAACTGATGGGTATCCTGGATTTTTTGTGCTCATGAAATGTTTCGAGAGAATTCATGTTAGACGGGAGGAGCTGAAATAACTATTGATTTTTTTTTTTTTGAAAAAATATCAATTAAGAAAGAGTACACCTAATTGTCCCCAGGATGAGGACACCTAACCTCATCAAGTAGTGTTCCCATTACACATACTCGATTTCCCCAAGGACAAGGGAGAGCTGGGAGACATTCCTTGTTGTACCCATGTCCCTAGGCCAATGTAAGGGATGTGGATATACAGCTTGGGGATGAAAATGCATCCGTGTATTTATGTAAATTACCTAACATTTTTGAAACTATATAAGTATTTGCTAGATGAGAAAATATCTAGCCACTTTGTTAGGCCGTAATTAGGAATAAAACATTTAAGTTATTGTTATGTCATTTTTGTTATGTTTTGAGTCGGCCGTGTGGGTTCCCGTGTCATTTACAACGGTCGGTACCTCGGCCAACTGCCAGATAGTATATATTGCCATGTAGGGGAACCCCGGCAATAATGTTGATGTACTGAACATTTTTGGAATGCAATAAAGAATATATTTTTTTGCCATATTATTGTGACCGTTACTTAATCAATGCTCTGGATATAATTGTAATTGTTGGTTAGATGTTTTGTATGCATTTATTGTTTATTCCGTGAACTGGAACAACTCATTGTAGGGAGTAAACATTTTGGCGCCGTTGCCGATTCGAACTCCGGAGATCAATATGGCGGCAAGCGGTAACCACTAATGGGCCGACCATTTCAACAGCAGTTAATAGTCACTAAAGGTGACACACACGAAGAGCCCACGCAGGCGGAAGGTAGGGAGGATCAACTGACGGCGGATTTAGTGGAACTGTGGGACGTTTCCGTCACTCTGTACATGCAGAGGGAAGCTCGGGAGAGAGCAGTCCCTAAGGGCACGGTACATGAGGAACTCACAGTAAATTCTGTCGTGTTTGATATTTTGGGGAGCCTTCCTAGACTGCTAGCACGGAACCTCATTGAACGGCAAGAGCAGAGGGAAGAAATCAGTCGGGAACGTCGTCGGCAGCAAATCCTGGAGCAGTACGAAGAAAGGAGCCGTAGGGAAGAGGAAGAGAGGGATATGAGCAGACGTCGTACCCCTGGCAATTAATGCCCCTACATATCAACAAAGACCGACAGTGTGACACCAACGGAGGAGTAGGCAAGGGGTCGGTACGAAGATCCCTACGTATCAGAGAACAAAACGAGTGGAGACATCGACTGAGGAAGATTACTGAAGGCTTGGAGAGTCCGGAAAGGCAGAGCAAGAGTCGAAGCGTGAGTCGGAGCCGGAGTCAGGAGAGGCAGAAACTGCGTACATGGAACCAGTTGGTAGAGGTTGCGAGCAACCTACCACTGTCGGACGTAGCGGAGGACGATCTCGCCGACCAGGCCACTCACTTGATGTCTAGTGAAGAGTCTAGAACTCAGTCCGAGAGCAATCCATCAGAGCACTCCGACCGCGACGAAGGGGTTGTATGGGACTTGCAGGGTGAGGTCGCCGAACTCTTTGAGAATAACCTGTACCGAATTGGAATTTGTCCCTCAAGGAATACTCAAAAATAGGAGGGTCAGACCCAGAAACCCCGTGAAGGAGGGAGTATAGGAGTGAAGGTGACCAAAGCGCGGAGGACCCGTAGAAGGCTCGTGGATGGAGCAATACGGTCTGATCCAGTCAAACGTGTACGGTTCCTTCCAGGCATATAATACCTTCCAAGCGGCACATAAAACCCTCCAGACGAAGACAATGGCACACACCCCAAAGAAATAGAAGCTTCCAAGATTCATGGGAGACAAGTCAAAGAACCCCATACGACACTGCAAGACATGCATAATCATCTGGGAGGCAAACAACCAAGACGACCAGGATTACTGGTTGAAGGCATTTCCGGCCACCCTTCGAGGGATAGCAATTGACTAGTACACGGACCTTGATGCCCAACATAAAACGTCATGGAACAATTTGAAGAAGGCCTTCCCGGAGGAATTCAAACTCCCACGTGACGACAATGAAATTGTGGTAGAGATTTACAATACCAAACAGGGAAAAAGTGAAAGTGTCCGGGCATATAACCGAAGGTTGAAGGAACTATTGAACAAAATGGAGAACCAGCTGGTAGATGGGCTGAAGAAGAGATGGTTTGTCGAAGGGTTGGTATTGTCCCTCAGGCAGAAGATGAAGGTGGTCCCTCTACCATCATATGATGAAGCTTACAACCGAGCGATGGATATTGAAAGCGAGAGTAAAACATCGAAGGGGAAACGGAGCGCAAGTGATGATGACAATACGTACGGAAGTAGCAACGGCGAGTCCAAAATCGTACAAGCTCTTCGGAAGGACATGTTGCAAATGATGGAGTTGAAGGCTGATAAAGAAAGTGGCAGAGACGGCAAAGAACTCTAGTGCACCGATTGCAAGGCAAAAGGGCATACGAAGGGAACATGTTCAAAGAAAGCTTTTTGTGACATCTGTCAGGTACTAGGCCATCCACCAAGGAATGCCCGTACAATTTAAAAACACGGAGCACACAAATGCTCTATACTCAAGGTGAGCAAGCTACTCCACCAGCCACACCACCTAAACAATGAGCAAGCTCGGAGGCTTCACCAGGAGGATACCGCAATAATCGGCACAGGAACAATCGTTCCAATAATAACACGCCAAGGAGCAAAATTCAATATGATGCAAAAGGGCGGCCCATGATCCAATGTCGGAAATGTAATGAGTGGGGCCACTTTGCTCGGGAATGTCAGAACGAGAACAATGGTGAAGGTTTGTTGTGCAAATGGTGTGGTCCTAGAAATCATGAGGACAGTGACTGCCCGAAACAGAAGGGAGTAAATATGTTGGACATGAAGGAGCAAGACAAGGAGGTAATGGCAATCACAAGATTGCAAAGTAAGAAGGCGGTGTACCCCGATCCCTGTATGGAGAAGGAGAGACTCCAGGAAGCAAAGGCCGATGTGGAACACGCGATGGCGGAAGAACGTAGGGCCTCACACAATATTGCCAGTACCCCACTCCGGTCAGACTCCGAGAAAACTATCATCAAACAAATGTTGCAAAACACCATACCCATACACATGTCTGACCTTCTGCAAACAATGCCACAATTGAAGATGGCTCTTACAAACATAGTTGGTGACAACATTGCCAACCAGGAACACTGTCAGATGGCAGCAAAACCATCTGGCACAGACCCCATGGCAGCAACAAAATTACCTAGTACATCTACTATAGACCCCATGCTGCTCAACGTAAGCATTGGTCAGAAGTCGACCGTGGCCGAGATGGAGATAATGGGACAGAAATTGACGAACAACATTGTTGACGATGGCTCCGGAGTGAACATGTTACCGGAGGAGACATGGAGGGGTTTGGGTAAGCCAACTCTCTAACCACCAACATTCCACCTGGTCAGTGCCGACCAACATGGAATCAAGCCCCTAGGGACACTCATGGCACAAAAAGTTGTTGTCGGTACCCAGCACTTCTTCCTTGACTTCGTGGTCATACCGTTGGAGAAGGCGGCCTACGACGCCCTTCTAAGAAGGGGTTGGCTGATTATGGCGAAGGCGAACCACAACTGGAAGAAAAACTCTCCATCGAGAGTGAAGGCCGAAAGTACATGATCGACTTAAGGAATCAAGTCGTAAGCGAGGAATTGGCGTCGTCTGATTCGAACTCAGATGACTCGCACAATTGGGAATGGGGCTCATAGAACGGCCAGAAAAGGATGGAACCCGATGATGAGGGGGCTTTGGAACTGGAGGGATGCTTAGAGGATGAAACAAGTTCCCTCGCCTGGCTCTTCCATTGGAAGATGGAAGACTATGAAGTATTTCACCCCGATTGCCACATGTTGCAGATCTGCGAGATCGAGAAATCAAGTGCAAGTACGGAAGATGCAACTTTTCCTCCAGAGTATGGGGAGTGGCTGATACACCCGCACACCGGTTCGAACGGGACAAAGTCATCAAGTACGAGGAGTCCAATGTGAAGAAAGTGAATTTGGGGAATGAGGCCGATCCGAAGGTAATCCTAGTCAAGGACGATTGGAACCCCGTGCTGAAAGCGGCGGCATTTAAAATTTTCCTGGAGTACAAGGATG